>NW_028142721.1:0-35156 GCF_055691185.1 Crinia signifera
TATCACATCCACAATCACATCACATTCACATCCCATCACATCCACAATCACATCCCATCCACAATCACATCCCATCCACAATCACATCACATCCACAATCACATCCACAATCAGATCACATCCACAATCACATCCCATCACATCCACCATCACATCACATCCACCATCACATCCACCATAACATCCCATCACATCAACATCCACAATCCAATCACATCCACAATCACATCCCATCCACCATCACATCCCATGCACCATCACATCACATCCGCCATCACATCCCATCACATCACATCCACAATCACATCACATGCACAATCACATCACATCCACAATCACATCACATTCACAATCACATCCCATCACATCCACAATCACATCACATCCACAATCACATCACATCCACAATCACATCCACGTCCAAAATCACATCCACATCCACAATCACATCACATCCAAGTCCACAATCACATCCACATCACATCCACAATCACATCCACCATCACATCACATCCACCATCACATCACATCCACCATCACATCACATCCACCATCACATCACATCCACCATCACATCACATCCACCATCACATCACATCCGCCATCACATCCCAACACATCACATCACATCTACAATCACATCACATGCACAATCACATCACATCCACAATCACATCACATTCACAATCACATCCCATCACATCCACAATCACATCCCATCCACAATCACATCCCATTACATCCACAATCACATCCACAATCAGATCACATCCACAATCACATCCCATCACATCCACCATCACATCACATCCACCATCACATCCACCATCACATCCCATCACATCACATCCACAATCACATCACATCCACAATCACATCACATCCACCATCACATCCCATCCACCATCACATCACATCCGCCATCACATCCCATCCACAATCACATCACATGCACAATCACATCACATCCACAATCACATCACATTCACAATCACATCACATCCACAATCACATCACATCCACAATCACATCCACGTCCAAAATCACATCCACATCCACCATCACATTGCATCCACCATCACATCCACAATCACATCACATCCACAATCACATCACATCCACAATCACATCCCATACACAATCACATCCCATCCACCATCACATCACAACCGCCATCACATCCCATCACATCACATCACATCCACAATCACATCACATGCACAATCACATCCACCATCACATCCCATCACATCCACAATCACATCACATCCACCATCACATCACATCCACCATCACATCACATCCACCATCACATCACATCCACCATCACATCGCATCCACCATCACATCCCATCACATCCACAATCACATCACATCCACAATCACATCCCATACACAATCACATCCCATCCACCATCACATCACATCCACTATCACATCCCATCACATCACATACACAATCACATCACATGCACAATCACATCCCATCCACAATAACATCCCATCACATCCACAATCACATCCCATCACATTCACAATCACATCCACAATCACATCATATCCACAATCACATCACACCCACAATCACATCACATCCCATCACATCCCATCCACAATAACATCCCATCACATCCACAATCACATCCCATCACATTCACAATCACATCACATCCACAATCACATCATATCCACAATCACATCACATCCACAATCACATCCACAATTACATCACATCCCATCACATCCACCATCACATCCCATCACATCCACAATCACATCCACAATCACATCCCATCCACCATCACATCACATCCACAATCACATCCCATCACATCCACCATCACATCCCATCACATCCACAATCGCATCACATCCACAATCGCATCACATCCACAATCACATCACATCCGCCATCACATCCCATCACATGCACAATCACATCACATCCACAATCACATCACATCACATCCACAATCACATCACATTCACAATCACATTCCATCACATCCACAATCACATCACATCCACAATCACATCCCATCACATCCACAATCACATCACATCCACAATCACATCACATCCACAATCACATCACATGCACCATCACATCCACAATCACATCACATCCACCATCACATCACATCCGCCATCACATCCCTTCACATCACATCACATCCACAATCACATCACATGCACAATCACATCACATCCACAATCACATCACATTCACAATCACATCCCATCACATCCACAATCACATCCCATCCACAATCACATCCCATCACATCCACAATCACATCCACAATCAGATCACATCCACAATCACATCCCATCACATCCACCATCACATCACATCCACCATCACATCCACCATCACATCACATCCACCATCACATCACATCCACAATCACATTTCATCCCATCACATCCCATCCACAATCACATCCCATCACATCCACAATCACATCACATCCACAATCACATCCCATCACATCCACAATCCCATCACATCCCATCCACAATCACATCACATCCACAATCACATTCCATCACATCCACAATCACATCACATGCACAATCACATCACATCCACAATCACATCACATTCACAATCACATCCCATCACATCCACAATCACATCACATCCACAATCACATCACATCCACAATCACATCCACGTCCACAATCACATCCCATCCACAATCACATCCACAATCACATCACATGCACCATCACATCCACAATCACATCACATCCACCATCACATCACATCCACCATCACATCACATCCACCATCACATCCACCATCACATCACATCCACCATCACATCACATCCACCATTACATCCCATCACATCCACAATCACATCACATCCACAATCACATCACATCAACAATCACATCACATCCACAATCACATCCCATCCACAATCACATCCCATCCACCATCACATCACATCCGCCATCACATCACATCACATCCACAATCACATCACATGCACAAAAACCTCCCATCCACAATCACATCCCATCACATCCACAATCACATCCCATCACATCCACAATCACATCACATCCACAATCACATCCACAATCATATCCACAATCACATCACATCCCATCCCATCCACAATCACATCCACAATCAGATCACATCCACAATCACATCCCATCACATCCACCATCACATCACATCCACCATCACATCCCATCACATCCACAATCACATCAACATCCACAATCACATCACATCCACAATCACATCCCATCCACAATCACATCCCATCCACAATCACATCACATGCACAATCACATCCCATCCACAATAACATCCCATCACATCCACAATCACATCCCATCACATTCACAATCACATCACATCCACAATCACATCATATCCACAATCACATCACATCCACAATCACATCACATCCCATCACATCCACAATCACATCACATCCACAATCACATCCCATCCACAATCCCATCCCATCACATCCACAATCACATCCCATCACATCCACAATCACATCACATCCACAATCACATCACATCCACAATCACATCACATGCACAATAACATCACATCCACAATCACATCACATCCACAATCACATCCCATCCACAAAAACATCCCATCACATCCACAATCACATCACATCCACAATCACATCATATCCACAATCACATCCACAATCACATCACATCCAACATCACATCACATCCACCATCACATCCACAATCACATCACATCACATCCACCATCACATCACATCCACCATCACATCACATCCGCCATCACATCACATCCCATCACATCACATCCACAATCACATCACATGCACAATCACATCACATCCACAATCACATCACATTCACAATCACATCCCATCACATTCACAATCACATCCCATCCACAATCACATCCCATCCACAATCACATCCCATCACATCCACAATCACATCCACAATCAGATCACATCCACAATCACATCCCATCACATCCACCATCACATCACATCCACCATCACATCCCATCACATCACATCCACAATCACATCACATCCACAATCACATCCCATCCACCATCACATCACATCCGCCATCACATCGCATCACATCACATCCACAATCACATCACATGCACAATCACATCACATCCACAATCACATCACATTCACAATCACATCCCATCACATCCACAATCACATCACATCCACAATCACATCACATCCACAATCACATCCACGTCCAAATCACATCCACATCCACAATCACATCACATCCACCATCACATCCACAATCACATCACATCCACCATCACATCACATCCACCATCACATCACATCACATCACATCCACCATCACATCACATCCACAATCACATCACATCCACAATCACATCCCATCACATCACATCCACAATCACATCACATCCACAATCACATCCACGTCCACAATCACATCCACATCCACAATCACATCACATCCACAATCACATCACATCCACCATCACATCCACAATCACATCACATCCAATATCACATCACATCCACCATCACATCCACAATCACATCACATCCACCATCACATCACATCCACCATCACTTCACATCCACCATCACATCACATCCACCATCACATCGCATCCACCATTACATCCCATCACATCCACAATCACATCACATCCACAATCACATCACATCCACAATCACATCCCATCCACCATCACATCACATCCACTATCACATCCCATCACATACACAATCACATCACATGCACAATCACATCCCATCCACAATAACATCCCATCACATCCACAATCACATCCCATCACATTCACAATCCCATCACATCCACAATCACATCATATCCACAATCACATCACATCCACAATCACATCCACAATCACATCACATCCCATCACATCCACCATCACATCCACAATCACATCACATCCACAATCACATCCCATCACATCCACCATCACATCCCATCACATCCACAATCGCATCACATCCACAATCATATCCACAATCACATCACATCCCATCACATCCACAATCACATCCCATCCACAATCACATCCCATCACATCCACAATCACATCACATCCACAATTACATCCCATCACATCCACCATCACATCACATCCACCATCACATCCACAATCACATCACATCCACAATCACATCCCATCCACCATCCCATCACATCACATGCACAATCACATACACGTCCACAATCACATCCACAAACACATCACATCCACAACACATCACATCCACCATCACATCCACAATCACATCACATCACATCCACAATCACATCACATCCACAATCACATCCCATCACATCCACAATCACATCACATCCACAATCACATCCACGTCCATAATCACATCACATCCACAATCACATCACATCCACAATCACATCCACATCCACAATCACATCACATCCACAATCACATCACATCCACCATCACATCCACCATCACATCACATCCACAATCACATCACATCCACCATCACATCACATTCACTATCACATCACATCCACCATCACATCACATCCACCATCACATCGCATCCACCATCACATCCACCATCACATCCCATCACATCCACAATCACATCCACAACCACATCACATCCACAATCACATCCCATACACAATCACATCCCATCCACCATCACATCCCATCACATCCACAATCTCATCACATGCACAATCACATCCATCCACAATAACATCCCATCACATCCACAATCACATCCCATCACATTCACAATCACATCACATCACATCCACAATCACATCATATCCACAATCACATCACATGCACAATCACATCACATCCACAATCACATCCACAATCACATCACATCCCATCACATCCACCATCACATCCCATCACATCCACAATCACATCCACAATCACATCCCATCCACCATCACATCCACAATCACATCCCATCCACCATCACATCCCATCACATCCACAATCGCATCACATCCACAATCACATCACATCCGCCATCACATCCCATCACATCCACAATCACATCACATGCACAATCACATCACATCCACAATCACATCACATCACATCCACAATCACATCACATTCACAATCACATTCCATCACATCACATCCACAATCACATCCCATCACATCCACAATCACATCACATCCACAATCACATCCACAATCACATCACATCCACCATCACATCCACAATCACATCACATGCACCATCACATCCACAATCACATCACATCCACCATCACATCACATCCGCCATCACATCCCTTCACATCACATCACATCCACAATCACATCACATGCACAATCACATCACATCCACAATCACATCACATTCACAATCACATCCCATCACATCCACAATCACATCCCATCCACAATCACATCCCATCACATCCACAATCACATCCACAATCAGATCACATCCACAATCACATCCCATCACATCCACCATCACATCACATCCACCATCACATCACATCCACATCCACAATCACATCACATCCCATCACATCCCATCCACAATCACATCCCATCACATCCACAATCACATCACATCCACAATCACATCCCATCACATCCACAATCCCATCACATCCACAATCACATCCCATCCACAATCACATCACATCCACAATCACATTCCATCACATCCACAATCACATCACATGCACAATCACATCACATCCACAATCACATCACATTCACAATCACATCCCATCACATCCACAATCACATCACATCCACAATCACATCACATCCACAATCACATCCACGTCCACAATCACATCCCATCCACAATCACATCCACAATCACATCACATGCACCATCACATCCACAATCACATCACATCCACCATCACATCACATCCACCATCACATCACATCCACCATCACATCACATCCACCATCACATCCACCATCACATCACATCCACCATCACATCACATCCACCATCACATCCACAATCACATCACATCCACAATCACATCACATCAACAATCACATCACATCCACAATCACATCCCATCCACAATCACATCCCATCCACCATCACATCACATCCGCCATCACATCACATCCACAATCACATCACATGCACAATAACCTCCTATCCACAATCACATCCCATCACATCCACAATCACATCCCATCACATCCACAATCACATCACATCCACAATCACATCCACAATCATATCCACAATCACATCACATCCCATCCCATCCACAATCACATCCCATCACATCCACAATCACATCCACAATCAGATCACATCCACAATCACATCCCATCACATCCACCATCACATCACATCCACCATCACATCCCATCACATCCACAATCACATCACATCCACAATCACATCCCATCCACAATCACATCCCATCCACAATCACATCACATGCACAATCACATCCCATCCACAATAACATCCCATCACATCCACAATCACATCCCATCACATTCACAATCACATCACATCACATCCACAATCACATCATATCCACAATCACATCACATCCACAATCACATCACATCCCATCACATCCACAATCACATCACATCCACAATCACATCCCATCCACAATCCCATCCCATCACATCCACAATCACATCCATCACATCCACAATCACATCACATCCACAATCACATCACATCCACAATCACATCACATGCACAATAACATCACATCCACAATCACATCACATCCACAATCACATCCCATCCACAAAAACATCCCATCACATCCACAATCACATCCCATCACATCCACAATCACATCACATCCACAATCACATCATATCCACAATCACATCCACAATCACATCACATCCAACATCACATCACATCCACCATCACATCCACAATCACATCACATCACATCCACCATCACATCACATCCACCATCACATCACATCCGCCATCACATCACATCCCATCACATCACATCCACAATCACATGCACAATCACATCACATCCACAATCACATCACATTCACAATCACATCCCATCACATTCACAATCACATCCCATCCACAATCACATCCCATCCACAATCACATCCCATCACATCCACAATCACATCCACAATCAGATCACATCCACAATCACATCCCATCACATCCACCATCACATCACATCCACCATCACATCCCATCACATCACATCCACAATCACATCCACAATCACAATCACATCCCATCCACCATCACATCACATCCGCCATCACATCGCATCACATCACATCCACAATCACATCACATGCACAATCACATCACATCCACAATCACATCACATTCACAATCACATCCCATCACATCCACAATCACATCACATCCACAATCACATCACATCCACAATCACATCCACGTCCAAAATCACATCCACATCCACAATCACATCACATCCACCATCACATCCACAATCACATCACATCCACCATCACATCACATCCACCATCACATCACATCCACCATCACATCACATCCACAATCACATCACATCCACAATCACATCCCATCACATCACATCCACAATCACATCACATCCACAATCACATCCACGTCCACAATCACATCCACATCCACAATCACATCACATCCACAATCACATCACATCCACCATCACATCCACAATCACATCACATCCAACATCACATCACATCCACCATCACATCCACAATCACATCACATCCACCATCACATCACATCCACCATCACATCACATCCACCATCACATCGCATCCACCATCACATCCACAATCACATCACATCCACAATCACATCCCATCACATCCACCATCACATCCCATCACATCCACAATCGCATCACATCCACAATCACATCCACAATCATATCCACAATCACATCACATCCCATCACATCCACAATCACATCCCATCCACAATCACATCCCATCACATCCACAATCACATCACATCCACAATTACATCCCATCACATCCACCATCACATCACATCCACCATCACATCCACAATCACATCACATCCACAATCACATCCCATCCACCATCCCATCACATCACATGCACAATCACATACACGTCCACAATCACATCCACAATCACATCACATCCACAACACATCACATCCACCATCACATCCACAATCACATCACATCACATCCACCATCACATCACATCCACAATCACATCACATCCACAATCACATCCCATCACATCCACAATCACATCACATCCACAATCACATCCACGTCCATAATCACATCACATCCACAATCACATCACATCCACAATCACATCCACATCCACAATCACATCACATCCACAATCACATCACATCCACCATCACATCCACAATCACATCACATCCACCATCACATCACATCCACAATCACAATCACATCACATCCACCATCACATCACATTCACTATCACATCACATCCACCATCACATCACATCCACCATCACATCGCATCCACCATCACATCCACCATCACATCCCATCACATCCACAATCACATCCACAACCACATCACATCCACAATCACATCCCATACACAATCACATCCCATCCACCATCACATCCCATCACATCCACAATCTCATCACATGCACAATCACATCCCATCCACAATAACATCCCATCACATCCACAATCACATCCCATCACATTCACAATCACATCACATCACATCCACAATCACATCATATCCACAATCACATCACATGCACAATCACATCACATCCCATCACATCCACAATCACATCCCATCCACAATCCCATCCCATCACATCCACAATCACATCCCATCACATCCACAATCACATCACATCCACAATCACATCACATCCACAATCACATCCACAATCACATCACATCCCATCACATCCACCATCACATCCCATCACATCCACAATCACATCACATCCACAATCACATCCCATCACATCCCATCACATCCACAATCACATCCACAATCATATCCACAATCACATCACATCCCATCACATCCACAATCACATCCCATCCACAATCACATCCCATCACATCCACAATCACATCACATCCACAATTACATCCCATCACATCCACCATCACATCACATCCACCATCACATCCACAATCACATCCCATCCACAATCACATCCATCCACAATCACATCCCATCCACCATCCCATCACATCACATGCACAATCACATACACGTCCACAATCACATCCACAATCACATCACATCCACAACACATCACATCCACCATCACATCCACAATCACATCACATCCACCCTCACATCACATCACATCACATCCACCATCACATCACATCCACAATCACATCCCATCACATCCACAATCACATCACATCCACAATCACATCCACGTCCATAATCACATCACATCCACAATCACATCACATCCACAATCACATCCACATCCACAATCACATCACATCCACAATCACATCACATCCACCATCACATCCACAATCACATCACATCCACCATCACATCACATCCACAATCACATCACATCCACCATCACATCACATCCACCATCACATCACATTCACTATCACATCACATCCACCATCACATCACATCCACAATCACATCGCATCCACCATCACATCCACCATCACATCCCATCACATCCACAATCACATCACATCCACAACCACATCACATCCACAATCACATCCCATACACAATCACATCCCATCCACCATCACATCACATCCACC
This sequence comes from Crinia signifera, assembly GCF_055691185.1. Lineage (NCBI taxonomy): Eukaryota > Metazoa > Chordata > Amphibia > Anura > Myobatrachidae > Crinia > Crinia signifera. The sequence goes on from NW_028142721.1 coordinate 10,780, forward strand.
ATCACATCCCATCACATCCACAATCTCATCACATGCACAATCACATCCCATCCACAATAACATCCCATCACATCCACAATCACATCCCCATCACATTCACAATCACATCACATCACATCCACAATCACATCATATCCACAATCACATCACATGCACAATCACATCACATCCCATCACATCCACAATCACATCCCATCCACAATCCCATCCCATCACATCCACAATCACATCCCATCACATCCACAATCACATCACATCCACAATCACATCACATCCACAATCACATCACATCCACAATCACATCCCATCCACAATCACATCACATCCACAATCACATCCCATCACATCCACAATCACATCACATCCACAATCACATCCCATCACATCCACAATCCCATCACATCCACAATCACATCACATCCACAATCACATCCCATCCACAATAACATCCCATCACATCCACAATCACATCCCATCACATCACATCACATCCACAATCACATCCACAATCACATCATATCCACAATCACATCCACAATCACATCACATCCACAATTACATCACATCCCATCACATCCACATTCACATCCCATCCACAATCACATCCCATCACATTCACATCCACAATCACATCCCATCACATCCACAATCCCATCACATCCACAATCACATCCCATCCACAATCACATCACATCCACAATCACATCCCATCACATCCACAATCACATCACATGCACAATCACATCACATCCACAATCACATCACATTCACAATCACATCCCATCACATCCACAATCACATCACATCCACAATCACATCACATCCACAATCACATCCCATCCACAATCACATCCACAATCACATCACATCCACCATCACATAACATCCACCATCACATCCACAATCACATCACATCCACAATCACATCACATGCACCATCACATCCACAATCACATCACATCCACCATCACATCAAGTAGACCATCACATCACATCCACCATCACTTCACATCCACCATCACATCCACCATCACATCCCATCACATCCACAATCACATCACATCCACAATCACATCCCATCCACAATCACATCACATCCACAATCACATCCCATCCACAATCACATCACATCCGCTATCACATCACATCACATGCACAATAACATCCCATCCACAATAACATCCCATCACATCCACAATCACATCCCATCACATCCACAATCACATCACATCCACAATCACATCCACAATCATATCCACAATCACATCACATCCCATCACATCCACAATCACATCCCATCCACAATCACATCCCATCCACAATCACATCCCATCACATCCACAATCAGATCACATCCACAATCACATCCCATCACATCCAACATCACATCACATCCACCATCACATCACATCCACAATCACATCACATCCACAATCACATCACATCCACAATCACATCCCATCCACAATCACATCCCATCCACCATCACATCACATGCACAATCACATCACATCCACAATCACATCACATTCACAATCACATCCCATCACATCCACAATCACATCCCATCCACAATCACATCCCATCCACAATCACATCCCATCACATCCACAATCACATCCACAATCAGATCACATCCACAATCACATCCCATCACATCCACCATCACATCACATCCACCATCACATCCACCATCACATCCCATCACATCACATCCACAATCACATCACATCCACTGTGAGGTTATCAGATTCACTGTAAATCTGTAATTACTATATTTTATTAGGTGTAGTAATTAATGTACTATTTTAGTCCGTCGGTACCCTCTTGTTCTCCATATATGTCTATATACTCCCTATATGTGTGTGTAGTTCCAGATCAGATCGCTCTCGCCCTAATATGGTCTGCCAGGAAATACCCAGGAAATAAGTCACCAAAAGGTTATGTCCCATTACCATACTTTTGTTCCTGCTATCACAGGAGGGTGGAAGCTGAGGGGCAATCTCCACAGGGGGGTTTACAATTCTTTGCAAACCTCTGGGCTCTAGCAGACTTTGTGGAACCGGCCACCACAGGGGGTGATCAGCCCATAATGTAATCAGCCGATTATTGTTCCTGCTGTTTACATGAGGGGGATAGCTGAAGGACAATCACCACAGGGGGTGATCAAATTCCCCTACTATCAACAGGAGGGTTGTCCACAGGGGGTGACCACCACATAATGTAATCAGACTGTGTTTTATATCTTGTGTTGACTCTGCTATGCATATCTTGGCTACTTCCAGACTTTCTGGAACCGACCCCAGCAGGGGGCAGAAGCAGATGGGCAGCAGCAGTACCTGGGAGGGGGGATAAACCTGACTTGAATCCACCAATAGGGATTGAGTGCAAGCCCACTGATGGTATGGAGAAGCGTGGGAAATTGGAAGTTTTTAAAATGACTTGTACACCTGCCAGCTCAGTATGTTAGTCGCAATCCGGTCTCAGGGGTCCTACCCTTCACTGGATCTTGTGGAACACATCGTTTGCCCGGGAAGGGGGCATCCTACCAAGCTCTGGTGTGGAGCGTCTGTGTTGTGTGGATTTACACAAGGTATCGTGTGGACTTATATGCTATCACTGCTGTGGGGATTAAGTGATAGTTTGCCCTGTGAAACTGATCTGGGACTGTGACTATACAAGGACTGTCTGTTTGGGCCTGCTACCTGAATATCTTTCTACTCTGCAATTTACCTTTGCCACTGTTTATTGTCTATTTGTGCGTGCTGTGGAAAATAAACCATTCTTCTGGTTTCATCTGCTCGGTGTCTGAGTGATTGAGGAAACTCGTACCCTCACATTTGGCGGCAGCGACAGTGGGATCATTCAGACACCAACCATCGAGCACAGAAAGCGCAGAGAACAGAGGATCAGACCATATGTAAGGAAACGGAAAATGCAATAAGGTGATGTTCAGCAAGTGAGCAGGTGTCAGTCCTGTGAAAGGGAAAATGTTTCCAAGGAAAGAAAATCGATGCCTCAAGACCCCTGTAGCAGAGGAGCTCAGGGATGGAGGTTCTTCAGTGTATCGGCAGGCTGGGAAGCCGGATCTGTTATTTATTGTCAGGAAAATGCAGTATATCTGGAAGTACTGGGAAGACGCTCAGCAGATGGTCAGCGGGTGGAGAGTATCCAGCATACAGGACAAAGTGTGTTACCTGGGGGATGCATTCCTGCACTGTAAAGGTGAGGCCACTTCTTGGAATCTGCTAGGAGAGCCAGAGTTTGTAGAATTTACAGAGGAAGTGATTGCCACAGTTACCCAGATGCTACAAAGAGGACAATATTCTGAGGCTGAAGGACAAGTCCAGAATACATTGATGCCCCAGATAGAACCAGAGGAAAGGTCTAGAAGGGGGCTACTGCAATCTGGGCAGACAACCGAGGGGTCTGCCACAGAATTAATTGTTACTGCAAGAGAAGGGTCGTTGTCAGGGGGGCCCCTAACTGCCCTTGAAGAAATGAGTATGGAGGAGCTGATAGCAGAAGGTCAGCTGCGAGGGATACCCATCCGATCCTGCACTCGCGGGGAAATCCTTCAGCAGATCCTTCACGATCAGGGAGATCCTACAAATGCATTTGCTGATTACCGAGCATGGATTCTCCATTTCGGTGCACAGTTGAGTGTGTGGGAACAATTGCAGTGTCTGGAGGAGTGCTTCGTGGTGGCAGAGGAAGAGGCGATTGATCGGGGGCTCCTGGATACCCCAGCATGGCAAGATCAGTGTCGCAGGGGGCGTGATGAAAGGCACCGTTTGCAATTGCTTCTCCCCCATCCTAGGGAGGAAGCTGCTCAGTGTTCTCTGCAGGGGGAGGTTATCCCCAAAGTGAAGGAGGTTATTCAGGAGGAGCTGCACTACTGCTTCCCTTTTGCTGAGGTGGGAGATGCAGAGCTATTATCCTGCTGCCAGGGGATCTATGAGGACTGCGTCCAAGAAGAGATCGCCGTGGTTAGAGGAGTATCCGACAACATCCAGGCCACCAGCCCACCAGTCACAGATGACGTCGTGTTTCGGGCTGCCCAGCATACTCAGCTGGGGAAGGAGGCTATCGCGGAGAAGGAGGTGTGCGCAGAAGTAGCTGCAGGTGAGCGTCTGGCTTTTAAGGGGACAGAGCTGACACAGCCTGTCCTGCAGCCACCAGCGGAATTGTTTGTGATGGAGGGTCCCTCCTCAGCCCTGGACATTGAGACCAAATGCTGGACTGAAATGTGCCATGCCCCTAGTTTGGGTTTGGGGGAGGAAGGACATGACGGGGTGGTGGAAGTGCCAGGGCCAGAGCCCCTATATTGGCCTGCTGTTTGGCCCCTGTTCCTTGGGCAAGAGGGGGAGGTGGAAAGTGGTCCCTGCCCCATTGTGCCCGAGGCAAAAGTATTAGTAGGTTACAATGTTGCAGAGGGGGGGTACCCAGAATCCGAAGAAGAGGAATTGCTACAGCCCTTGTTAGTTCCAATGTATGACTTAGACTGTAATCATGCCCTTGCTGGTTCTGCAAACCAGCCGCCTTTTACAAGATGGGTTTGGTATGATGTCACCCTGTGGGACTCAGGTGGTATATCCAAACCCCAGATTCTCGGCTCTGCATCCCGCTATTCCAGGTTGTTATTGGTTCCTGAACAGCTGGGTACCGGGACTACAATAGTAGGGGAAGGAATGTGAGGTTATCAGATTCACTGTAAATCTGTAATTACTATATTTTATTAGGTGTAGTAATTAATGTACTATTTTAGTCCGTCGGTACCCTCTTGTTCTCCATATATGTCTATATACTCCCTATATGTGTGTGTAGTTCCAGATCAGATCGCTCTCGCCCTAATATGGTCTGCCAGGAAATACCCAGGAAATAAGTCACCAAAAGGTTATGTCCCATTACCATACTTTTGTTCCTGCTATCACAGGAGGGTGGAAGCTGAGGGGCAATCTCCACAGGGGGGTTTACAATTCTTTGCAAACCTCTGGGCTCTAGCAGACTTTGTGGAACCGGCCACCACAGGGGGTGATCAGCCCATAATGTAATCAGCCGATTATTGTTCCTGCTGTTTACATGAGGGGGATAGCTGAAGGACAATCACCACAGGGGGTGATCAAATTCCCCTACTATCAACAGGAGGGTTGTCCACAGGGGGTGACCACCACATAATGTAATCAGACTGTGTTTTATATCTTGTGTTGACTCTGCTATGCATATCTTGGCTACTTCCAGACTTTCTGGAACCGACCCCAGCAGGGGGCAGAAGCAGATGGGCAGCAGCAGTACCTGGGAGGGGGGATAAACCTGACTTGAATCCACCAATAGGGATTGAGTGCAAGCCCACTGATGGTATGGAGAAGCGTGGGAAATTGGAAGTTTTTAAAATGACTTGTACACCTGCCAGCTCAGTATGTTAGTCGCAATCCGGTCTCAGGGGTCCTACCCTTCACTGGATCTTGTGGAACACATCGTTTGCCCGGGAAGGGGGCATCCTACCAAGCTCTGGTGTGGAGCGTCTGTGTTGTGTGGATTTACACAAGGTATCGTGTGGACTTATATGCTATCACTGCTGTGGGGATTAAGTGATAGTTTGCCCTGTGAAACTGATCTGGGACTGTGACTATACAAGGACTGTCTGTTTGGGCCTGCTACCTGAATATCTTTCTACTCTGCAATTTACCTTTGCCACTGTTTATTGTCTATTTGTGCGTGCTGTGGAAAATAAACCATTCTTCTGGTTTCATCTGCTCGGTGTCTGAGTGATTGAGGAAACTCGTACCCTCACATCCACCATCACATCCCATCCACCATCACATTCCATGCACCATCACATCACATCCGCTATCACATCACATCACATGCACAATCACATCACATCCACAATCACATCACATTCACAATCACATCCACAATCACATCACATCCACAATCACATCACATCCACAATCACATCCACGTCCAAAATCACATCCACATCCACAATCACATCACATCCACAATCACATCACATCCACCATCACATCACATCCACAATCACATCCCATCCACAATAACATCCCATCACATCCACAATCACATCCCATCACATCACATCACATCCACAATCACATCCACAATCACATCCACAATCACATCACATCCACAATTACATCACATCCCATCACATCCACAATCACATCCCATCCACAATCACATCCCATCACATTCACAATCACATCCACAATCACATCACATCCACAATCACATCCCATCACATCCACAATCCCATCACATCCACAATCACATCCCATCCACAATCACATCACATCCACAATCACATCCCATCACATCCACAATCACATCACATGCACAATCACATCACATCCACAATCACATCACATTCACATCCCATCACATCCACAATCACATCACATCCACATCACATCCACAATCACATCCACGTCCACAATCACATCCCATCCACAATCACATCCACAATCACATCACATCCACCATCACATCCACAATCACATCACATGCACCATCACATCACATCCACAATCACATCACATGCACCATCACATCCACAATCACATCACATCCACCATCACATCAAGTAGACCATCACATCACATCCACCATCACATCCACCATCACATCACATCCCATCACATCCACAATCACATCACATCCACAATCACATCACATCAACAATCACATCACATCCACAATCACATCCCATCCACCATCACATCACATCCGCCATCACATCACATCACATCCACAATCACATCACATGCACAATAACATCCCATCCACAATAACATCCCATCACATCCACAATCACATCCCATCCACAATCACATCACATCCACAATCACATCCACAATCATATCCACAATCACATCACATCCCATCACATCCACAATCACATCCAATCCACAATCACATCCCATCCACAATCACATCCCATCACATCCACAATCACATCACATCCACAATCACATCACAATCACATCCCATCCACAATCACATCCCATCCACCATCACATCCGCCATCACATCCCTTCACATCACATCACATCCACAATCACATCACATGCACAATCACATCCACAATCACATCACATTCACAATCACATCCCATCACATCCACAATCACATCCCATCCACAATCACATCACATCACATCCACAATCACATCCACAATCAGATCACATCCACAATCACATCCCATCACATCCACCATCACATCCACCATAACATCACATCACATCACATCCACAATCCCATCACATCCACAATCACATCCCATCCACCATCACATCCCATGCACCATCACATCACATCCGCCATCACATCCCATCACATCACATCCACAATCACATCACATGCACAATCACATCACATCCACAATCACATCACATTCACAATCACATCCCATCACATCCACAATCACATCACATCCACAATCACATCACATCAACAATCACATCCACGTCCAAAATCACATCCACATCCACAATCACATCACATCCAAGTCCACAATCACATCCACATCCACATCACATCCACAATCACATCACATCCACAATCACATCCACAATCACATCACATCCACCATCACATCACATCCACCATCACATCACATCACATCCACCATCACATCACATCCACCATCACATCACATCCACCATCACATCACATCCGCCATCACATCCCAACACATCACATCACATCTACAATCACATCACATGCACAATCACATCACATCCACAATCACATCACATTCACAATCACATCCCATCACATCCACAATCACATCCCATCCACAATCACATCCCATTACATCCACAATCACATCCACAATCAGATCACATCCACAATCACATCCCATCACATCCACCATCACATCACATCCACCATCACATCCCATCACATCACATCCACAATCACATCACATCCACAATCACATCACATCCACCATCACATCCCATCCACCATCACATCACATCCGCCATCACATCCCATCCACAATCACATGCACAATCACATCACATCCACAATCACATCACATTCACAATCACATCCCATCACATCCACAATCACATCACATCCACAATCACATCACATCCACAATCACATCCAAAATCACATCCACATCCACCATCACATTGCATCCACCATCACATCCACAATCACATCACATCCACAATCACATCACATCCACAATCACATCCCATACACAATCACATCCCATCCACCATCACATCACATCCACCATCACATCACATCCACCATCACATCACATCCACCATCACATCGCATCCACCATCACATCCCATCACATCCACAATCACATCACATCCACCATCACATCACATCCACCATCACATCGCATCCACCATCACATCCCATCACATCCACAATCACATCACATCCACAATCACATCACATCCACAATCACATCCCATACACAATCACATCCCATCCACCATCACATCACATCCACTATCACATCACATCCACATCACATCCACGTCCACAATCACATCCACATCACATCCACAATCACATCACATCCACCATCACATCCACAATCACATCACATCCAACATCACATCACATCCACAATCACATCACATCCACCATCACATCACAACCACCATCACATCACATCACATCCACCATCACATCACATCCACCATCACATCACATCCACCATCACATCACATCCGCCATCACATCCCATCACATCTACAATCACATCACATGCACAATCACATCACATCCACAATCACATCACATTCACAATCACATCCCATCCACAATCACATCCCATCACATCCACAATCACATCCACAATCAGATCACATCCACAATCACATCCCATCACATCACATCCACCATCACATCCCATCACATCACATCCACAATCACATCACATCCACAATCACATCCCATCCACCATCACATCCCATCCACCATCACATCACATCCGCCATCACATCCCATCACATCACATCCACAATCACATCACATGCACAACCACATCACATCCACAATATCATCACATTCAAAATCACATCCCATCACATCCACAATCACATCACATCCACAATCACATCACATCCACAATCACATCCACGTCCAAAATCACACCCACAATCACATCACATCCACAATCACATCTCATCCACCATCACATAACATCCACCATCACATCACATCCACCATCACATCACATCCACAATCACATCCCATCACATCCACAATCACATCACATCCACAATCACATCACATCCACGTCCACAATCACATCCACAATCACATCACATCCACAATCACATCACATCCAACATCACATCACATCCACCATCACATCCACAATCACATCACATCCACCATCACATCACATCCACCATCACATCACATCACATCACATCCACCATCACATCACATCCACCATCACATCACATCCACCATCACATCGCATCCACCATCACATCCACAATCACATCACATCCACAATCACATCACATCCACAATCACATCACATCCACAATCACATCCCATACACAATCACATCCCATCCACCATCACATCACATCCACCATCACATCCCATCACATCACATACACAATCACATCACATGCACAATCACATCCCATCCACAATAACATCCCATCACATCCACAATCACATCCCATCACATTCACAATCACATCACATCCACAATCACATCATATCCACAATCACATCACATCCACAATCACATCCACAATCACATCACATCCACAATCACATCCCATCACATCCACCATCACATCCACAATCACATCACATCCACATCCCATCCACCATCACATCACATCCACAATCACATCCCATCACATCCACCATCACATCCCATCACATCCACAATCACATCACATCCACAATCACATCACATCCACAATCACATCCCATCCACCATCACATCACATCCGCCATCACATCCCATCACATCACATCACATCCACATCACATGCACAATCACATCACATCCACAATCACATCACATTCACAATCACATTCCATCACATCCACAATCACATCACATCCACAATCACATTAACAATCACATCACAATCACATCCCATCACATCCACAATCACATCACATCCACAATCACATCACATCCACAATCACATCACATCCACAATCACATCACATCCACAGTCACATCACATCCACCATCACATCACATCCACCATCACATCCCATCACATCCACAATCACATCACATCCACAATCACATCCCATCCACAATCACATCCCATCCACCATCACATCACATCCGCCATCACATCACATCCACAATCACATCACATGCACAATAACATCACATCCACAATCACATCCCATCCACAATCACATCACATCCACAATAACATCCCATCATATCCACAATCACATCCCATCACATCCACAATCACATCACATCACATCCACAATCACATCCACAATCACATCCACAATCATATCCACAATCACATCACATCCCATCACATCCACAATCACATCCCATCACATCCACAATCACATCACATCCACAATCACATCCCATCCACCATCACATCCCATCACATCCACAATCACATCACATCCACAATCACATCCCATCCTCCATCACATCACATCCGCCATCCCATCACATCCACAATCACATCACATGCACAATCACATCACATCCACAATCACATCACATTCACAATCACATTCCATCACATCCACAATCACATCACATCCACAATCACATCCACAATCACATCACATCCACCATCACAATCCATCCACCATCACATCACATCCCATCACATCCCATCACATCCACAATCACATCACATGCACAATCACATCACATCCACAATCACATCACATTCACAATCACATTCCATCACATCCACAATCACATAACATCCACAATCACATCACATCCACAATCACATCCCATCACATCCACAATCACATCACATCCACCATCACATCCACAATCACATCACATGCACCATCACATCCACAATCACATCACATCCACAATCACATCACATCCACCATCACATCACATCCACCATCACATCACATCCACCATCACATCCCATCACATCCACATCCACAATCACATCACATCCACAATCACATCCCATGCACAATCACATCCCATCCACCATCACATCACATCCGCCATCACATCACATCCACAATCACATCCCATCCACAATCACATCCACAATCACATCCACAATCATATCCACAATCACATCACATCCACAATCACATCACATCCACAATCACATCACATCCACAATCACATCACATCCACAATCAGATCACATCCACAATCACATCCCATCACATCCACCATCACATCACATCCACCATCACATCCCATCACATCCACAATCACATCACATCCACAATCACATCCCATCCACAATCACATCCCATCCACCATCACATCGCATCCGCCATCACATCCCTTCACATCACATCCACAATATCATCACATGCACAATCACATCACATCCACAATCACATCACATTCACAATCACATCCCATCACATCCACAATCACATCCCATCCACAACCACATCCACAATCAGATCACATCCACAATCACATCCCATCACATCCACCATCACATCCACCATCACATCACATCCACAATCACATCCCTTCCACCATCACATCCTATCCACCATCACATCACATCCGCCATCATATCCCATCACATCACATCACATCCACAATCACATCACATCCAAAATCACATCACATTCACATCCCATCACATCCACAATCACATCACATCCACAATCACATCCACGTCCAAAATCACATCACATCCACAATCACATCCCATCACATCCACAATCACATCACATCCACAATCACATCACATCCACGTCCACAATCACATCCACATCCACGTAACATCCACAATCACATCACATCCACCATCACATCCACAATCACATCACATCCACAATCACATCACATCCACCATCACATCACATCCACCATCACATCACATCACATCCACCATCACATCACATCCACCATCACATCCCATCCACCATCACATCACATCCCATCACATCACATCACATCTACAATCACATCACATGCACAATCACATCACATCCACAATCACATCACATTCACAATCACATCATATCACATCCACAATCACATCCCATCCACAATCACATCCCATCACATCCACAATCACATCCACAATCAGATCACATCCACAATCACATCCCATCCCATCCACATAACATCCACCATCACATCCCATCCCATCACATCCACAATCACATCACATCCACAATCACATCCCATCCACCATCACATCCCATCCACCATCACATCACATCCGCCATCACATCACATCCACAATCACATCACATGCACAATCACATCACATCCACAATCACATCACATTCACAATCACATCCCATCACATCCACAATCACATCACATCCACCATCACATCACATCCACCATCACATCGCATCCACCATCACATCCCATCACATCCACAATCACATCACATCCACCATCACATCACATCCACCATCACATCACATCCACCATCACATCGCATCCACCATCACATCCCATCACATCCACAATCACATCACATCCACAATCACATCACATCCACAATCACATCCCATACACAATCACATCCCATCCACCATCACATCACATCCACTATCACATCACATCCACATCACATCCACGTCCACAATCACATCCACATCACATCCACAATCACATCACATCCACCATCACATCCACAATCACATCACATCACATCCACAATCACATCACATCCACCATCACATCACAACCACCATCACATCACATCACATCCACCATCACATCACATCCACCATCACATCACATCCACCATCACATCACATCCGCCATCACATCCCATCACATCTACAATCACATCACATGCACAATCACATCACATCCACAATCACATCACATTCACAATCACATCCCATCCACAATCACATCCCATCACATCCACAATCACATCCACAATCAGATCACATCCACAATCACATCCCATCACATCCACCATCACATCACATCCACCATCACATCCCATCACATCACATCCACAATCACATCACATCCACAATCACATCCCATCCACCATCACATCACATCCGCCATCACATCCCATCACATCACATCCACAATCACATCACATGCACAATCACATCACATCCACAATATCATCACATTCAAAATCACATCCCATCACATCCACAATCACATCACATCCACAATCACATCACATCCACAATCACATCCACGTCCAAAATCACACCCACAATCACATCACATCCACAATCACATCTCATCCACCATCACATCACATCCACCATCACATCACATCCACCATCACATCACATCCACAATCACATCCCATCACATCCACAATCACATCACATCCACGTCCACAATCACATCCACAATCACATCACATCCACAATCACATCACATCCAACATCACATCACATCCACCATCACATCCACAATCACATCACATCCACCATCACATCACATCCACCATCACATCACATCACATCACATCCACCATCACATCACATCCACCATCACATCACATCCACCATCACATCGCATCCACCATCACATCCACAATCACATCACATCCACAATCACATCACATCCACAATCACATCACATCCACAATCACATCCCATACACAATCACATCCCATCCACCATCACATCACATCCACCATCACATCCCATCACATCACATACACAATCACATCACATGCACAATCACATCCCATCCACAATAACATCCCATCACATCCACAATCACATCCCATCACATTCACAATCACATCACATCCACAATCACATCATATCCACAATCACATCACATCCACAATCACATCCACAATCACATCACATCCACAATCACATCCCATCACATCCACCATCACATCCACAATCACATCACATCCACATCCCATCCACCATCACATCACATCCACAATCACATCCCATCACATCCACCATCACATCCCATCACATCCACAATCACATCACATCCACAATCACATCACATCCACAATCACATCCCATCCACCATCACATCACATCCGCCATCACATCCCATCACATCACATCACATCCACAATCACATCACATGCACAATCACATCACATCCACAATCACATCACATTCACAATCACATTCCATCACATCCACAATCACATCACATCCACAATCACATCCACAATCACATCACAATCACATCCCATCACATCCACAATCACATCACATCCACAATCACATCACATCCACAATCACATCACATCCACAATCACATCCCATCCACCATCACATCACATCCGCCATCACATCCCATCACATCACATCACATCCACAATCACATCACATGCACAATCACATCACATCCACAATCACATCACATTCACAATCACATTCCATCACATCCACAATCACATCACATCCACAATCACATCCACAATCACATCACAATCACATCCCATCACATCCACAATCACATCACATCCACAATCACATCACATCCACCATCACATCACATCCACCATCACATCCCATCACATCCACAATCACATCACATCCACAATCACATCCCATCCACAATCACATCCCATCCACCATCACATCACATCCGCCATCACATCACATCCACAATCACATCACATGCACAATAACATCACATCCACAATCACATCCCATCCACAATCACATCACATCCACAATAACATCCCATCATATCCACAATCACATCCCATCACATCCACAATCACATCACATCACATCCACAATCACATCCACAATCACATCCACAATCATATCCACAATCACATCACATCCCATCACATCCACAATCACATCCCATCACATCCACAATCACATCACATCCACAATCACATCCCATCCACCATCACATCCCATCACATCCACAATCACATCACATCCACAATCACATCCCATCCTCCATCACATCACATCCGCCATCCCATCACATCCACAATCACATCACATGCACAATCACATCACATCCACAATCACATCACATTCACAATCACATTCCATCACATCCACAATCACATCACATCCACAATCACATCCACAATCACATCACATCCACCATCACAATCCATCCACCATCACATCACATCCCATCACATCCCATCACATCCACAATCACATCACATGCACAATCACATCACATCCACAATCACATCACATTCACAATCACATTCCATCACATCCACAATCACATAACATCCACAATCACATCACATCCACAATCACATCCCATCACATCCACAATCACATCACATCCACCATCACATCCACAATCACATCACATGCACCATCACATCCACAATCACATCACATCCACAATCACATCACATCCACCATCACATCACATCCACCATCACATCACATCCACCATCACATCCCATCACATCCACAATCACATCACATCCACAATCACATCACATCCACAATCACATCCCATGCACAATCACATCCCATCCACCATCACATCACATCCGCCATCACATCACATCCACAATCACATCCCATCCACAATCACATCCACAATCACATCCACAATCATATCCACAATCACATCACATCCACAATCACATCACATCCACAATCACATCACATCCACAATCAGATCACATCCACAATCACATCCCATCACATCCACCATCACATCCCATCACATCCACAATCACATCACATCCACAATCACATCCCATCCACAATCACATCCCATCCACCATCACATCGCATCCGCCATCACATCCCTTCACATCACATCCACAATATCATCACATGCACAATCACATCACATCCACAATCACATCACATTCACAATCACATCCCATCACATCCACAATCACATCCCATCCACAACCACATCCACAATCAGATCACATCCACAATCACATCCCATCACATCCACCATCACATCCACCATCACATCACATCCACAATCACATCCCTTCCACCATCACATCCCATCCACCATCACATCACATCCGCCATCATATCCCATCACATCACATCACATCCACAATCACATCACATCCAAAATCACATCACATTCACATCCCATCACATCCACAATCACATCACATCCACAATCACATCCACGTCCAAAATCACATCACATCCACAATCACATCCCATCACATCCACAATCACATCACATCCACAATCACATCACATCCACGTCCACAATCACATCCACATCCACGTAACATCCACAATCACATCACATCCACCATCACATCCACAATCACATCACATCCAACATCACATCACATCCACAATCACATCACATCCACCATCACATCACATCCACCATCACATCACATCACATCCACCATCACATCACATCCACCATCACATCCCATCCACCATCACATCACATCCCATCACATCACATCACATCTACAATCACATCACATGCACAATCACATCACATCCACAATCACATCACATTCACAATCACATCATATCACATCCACAATCACATCCCATCCACAATCACATCCCATCACATCCACAATCACATCCACAATCAGATCACATCCACAATCACATCCCATCCCATCCACATAACATCCACCATCACATCCACAATCACATCCCATCACATCCACAATCACATCACATCCACAATCACATCCACAATCATATCCACAATCACATCACATCCCATCACATCCACAATCACATCCCATCCACAATCACATCCCATCCACAATCACATCCCATCACATCCACAATCAGATCACATCCACAATCACATCCCATCACATCCAACATCACATCACATCCACCATCACATCACATCCACAATCACATCACATCCACAATCACATCACATCCACAATCACATCCCATCCACAATCACATCCCATCCACCATCACATCACATGCACAATCACATCACATCCACAATCACATCACATTCACAATCACATCCCATCACATCCACAATCACATCCCATCCACAATCACATCCCATCCACAATCACATCCCATCACATCCACAATCACATCCACAATCAGATCACATCCACAATCACATCCCATCACATCCACCATCACATCACATCCACCATCACATCCACCATCACATCCCATCACATCACATCCACAATCACATCACATCCACTGTGAGGTTATCAGATTCACTGTAAATCTGTAATTACTATATTTTATTAGGTGTAGTAATTAATGTACTATTTTAGTCCGTCGGTACCCTCTTGTTCTCCATATATGTCTATATACTCCCTATATGTGTGTGTAGTTCCAGATCAGATCGCTCTCGCCCTAATATGGTCTGCCAGGAAATACCCAGGAAATAAGTCACCAAAAGGTTATGTCCCATTACCATACTTTTGTTCCTGCTATCACAGGAGGGTGGAAGCTGAGGGGCAATCTCCACAGGGGGGTTTACAATTCTTTGCAAACCTCTGGGCTCTAGCAGACTTTGTGGAACCGGCCACCACAGGGGGTGATCAGCCCATAATGTAATCAGCCGATTATTGTTCCTGCTGTTTACATGAGGGGGATAGCTGAAGGACAATCACCACAGGGGGTGATCAAATTCCCCTACTATCAACAGGAGGGTTGTCCACAGGGGGTGACCACCACATAATGTAATCAGACTGTGTTTTATATCTTGTGTTGACTCTGCTATGCATATCTTGGCTACTTCCAGACTTTCTGGAACCGACCCCAGCAGGGGGCAGAAGCAGATGGGCAGCAGCAGTACCTGGGAGGGGGGATAAACCTGACTTGAATCCACCAATAGGGATTGAGTGCAAGCCCACTGATGGTATGGAGAAGCGTGGGAAATTGGAAGTTTTTAAAATGACTTGTACACCTGCCAGCTCAGTATGTTAGTCGCAATCCGGTCTCAGGGGTCCTACCCTTCACTGGATCTTGTGGAACACATCGTTTGCCCGGGAAGGGGGCATCCTACCAAGCTCTGGTGTGGAGCGTCTGTGTTGTGTGGATTTACACAAGGTATCGTGTGGACTTATATGCTATCACTGCTGTGGGGATTAAGTGATAGTTTGCCCTGTGAAACTGATCTGGGACTGTGACTATACAAGGACTGTCTGTTTGGGCCTGCTACCTGAATATCTTTCTACTCTGCAATTTACCTTTGCCACTGTTTATTGTCTATTTGTGCGTGCTGTGGAAAATAAACCATTCTTCTGGTTTCATCTGCTCGGTGTCTGAGTGATTGAGGAAACTCGTACCCTCACATTTGGCGGCAGCGACAGTGGGATCATTCAGACACCAACCATCGAGCACAGAAAGCGCAGAGAACAGAGGATCAGACCATATGTAAGGAAACGGAAAATGCAATAAGGTGATGTTCAGCAAGTGAGCAGGTGTCAGTCCTGTGAAAGGGAAAATGTTTCCAAGGAAAGAAAATCGATGCCTCAAGACCCCTGTAGCAGAGGAGCTCAGGGATGGAGGTTCTTCAGTGTATCGGCAGGCTGGGAAGCCGGATCTGTTATTTATTGTCAGGAAAATGCAGTATATCTGGAAGTACTGGGAAGACGCTCAGCAGATGGTCAGCGGGTGGAGAGTATCCAGCATACAGGACAAAGTGTGTTACCTGGGGGATGCATTCCTGCACTGTAAAGGTGAGGCCACTTCTTGGAATCTGCTAGGAGAGCCAGAGTTTGTAGAATTTACAGAGGAAGTGATTGCCACAGTTACCCAGATGCTACAAAGAGGACAATATTCTGAGGCTGAAGGACAAGTCCAGAATACATTGATGCCCCAGATAGAACCAGAGGAAAGGTCTAGAAGGGGGCTACTGCAATCTGGGCAGACAACCGAGGGGTCTGCCACAGAATTAATTGTTACTGCAAGAGAAGGGTCGTTGTCAGGGGGGCCCCTAACTGCCCTTGAAGAAATGAGTATGGAGGAGCTGATAGCAGAAGGTCAGCTGCGAGGGATACCCATCCGATCCTGCACTCGCGGGGAAATCCTTCAGCAGATCCTTCACGATCAGGGAGATCCTACAAATGCATTTGCTGATTACCGAGCATGGATTCTCCATTTCGGTGCACAGTTGAGTGTGTGGGAACAATTGCAGTGTCTGGAGGAGTGCTTCGTGGTGGCAGAGGAAGAGGCGATTGATCGGGGGCTCCTGGATACCCCAGCATGGCAAGATCAGTGTCGCAGGGGGCGTGATGAAAGGCACCGTTTGCAATTGCTTCTCCCCCATCCTAGGGAGGAAGCTGCTCAGTGTTCTCTGCAGGGGGAGGTTATCCCCAAAGTGAAGGAGGTTATTCAGGAGGAGCTGCACTACTGCTTCCCTTTTGCTGAGGTGGGAGATGCAGAGCTATTATCCTGCTGCCAGGGGATCTATGAGGACTGCGTCCAAGAAGAGATCGCCGTGGTTAGAGGAGTATCCGACAACATCCAGGCCACCAGCCCACCAGTCACAGATGACGTCGTGTTTCGGGCTGCCCAGCATACTCAGCTGGGGAAGGAGGCTATCGCGGAGAAGGAGGTGTGCGCAGAAGTAGCTGCAGGTGAGCGTCTGGCTTTTAAGGGGACAGAGCTGACACAGCCTGTCCTGCAGCCACCAGCGGAATTGTTTGTGATGGAGGGTCCCTCCTCAGCCCTGGACATTGAGACCAAATGCTGGACTGAAATGTGCCATGCCCCTAGTTTGGGTTTGGGGGAGGAAGGACATGACGGGGTGGTGGAAGTGCCAGGGCCAGAGCCCCTATATTGGCCTGCTGTTTGGCCCCTGTTCCTTGGGCAAGAGGGGGAGGTGGAAAGTGGTCCCTGCCCCATTGTGCCCGAGGCAAAAGTATTAGTAGGTTACAATGTTGCAGAGGGGGGGTACCCAGAATCCGAAGAAGAGGAATTGCTACAGCCCTTGTTAGTTCCAATGTATGACTTAGACTGTAATCATGCCCTTGCTGGTTCTGCAAACCAGCCGCCTTTTACAAGATGGGTTTGGTATGATGTCACCCTGTGGGACTCAGGTGGTATATCCAAACCCCAGATTCTCGGCTCTGCATCCCGCTATTCCAGGTTGTTATTGGTTCCTGAACAGCTGGGTACCGGGACTACAATAGTAGGGGAAGGAATGTGAGGTTATCAGATTCACTGTAAATCTGTAATTACTATATTTTATTAGGTGTAGTAATTAATGTACTATTTTAGTCCGTCGGTACCCTCTTGTTCTCCATATATGTCTATATACTCCCTATATGTGTGTGTAGTTCCAGATCAGATCGCTCTCGCCCTAATATGGTCTGCCAGGAAATACCCAGGAAATAAGTCACCAAAAGGTTATGTCCCATTACCATACTTTTGTTCCTGCTATCACAGGAGGGTGGAAGCTGAGGGGCAATCTCCACAGGGGGGTTTACAATTCTTTGCAAACCTCTGGGCTCTAGCAGACTTTGTGGAACCGGCCACCACAGGGGGTGATCAGCCCATAATGTAATCAGCCGATTATTGTTCCTGCTGTTTACATGAGGGGGATAGCTGAAGGACAATCACCACAGGGGGTGATCAAATTCCCCTACTATCAACAGGAGGGTTGTCCACAGGGGGTGACCACCACATAATGTAATCAGACTGTGTTTTATATCTTGTGTTGACTCTGCTATGCATATCTTGGCTACTTCCAGACTTTCTGGAACCGACCCCAGCAGGGGGCAGAAGCAGATGGGCAGCAGCAGTACCTGGGAGGGGGGATAAACCTGACTTGAATCCACCAATAGGGATTGAGTGCAAGCCCACTGATGGTATGGAGAAGCGTGGGAAATTGGAAGTTTTTAAAATGACTTGTACACCTGCCAGCTCAGTATGTTAGTCGCAATCCGGTCTCAGGGGTCCTACCCTTCACTGGATCTTGTGGAACACATCGTTTGCCCGGGAAGGGGGCATCCTACCAAGCTCTGGTGTGGAGCGTCTGTGTTGTGTGGATTTACACAAGGTATCGTGTGGACTTATATGCTATCACTGCTGTGGGGATTAAGTGATAGTTTGCCCTGTGAAACTGATCTGGGACTGTGACTATACAAGGACTGTCTGTTTGGGCCTGCTACCTGAATATCTTTCTACTCTGCAATTTACCTTTGCCACTGTTTATTGTCTATTTGTGCGTGCTGTGGAAAATAAACCATTCTTCTGGTTTCATCTGCTCGGTGTCTGAGTGATTGAGGAAACTCGTACCCTCACATCCACCATCACATCCCATCCACCATCACATTCCATGCACCATCACATCACATCCGCTATCACATCACATCACATGCACAATCACATCACATCCACAATCACATCACATTCACAATCACATCCACAATCACATCACATCCACAATCACATCACATCCACAATCACATCCACGTCCAAAATCACATCCACATCCACAATCACATCACATCCACAATCACATCACATCCACCATCACATCACATCCACAATCACATCCCATCCACAATAACATCCCATCACATCCACAATCACATCCCATCACATCACATCACATCCACAATCACATCCACAATCACATCCACAATCACATCACATCCACAATTACATCACATCCCATCACATCCACAATCACATCCCATCCACAATCACATCCCATCACATTCACAATCACATCCACAATCACATCACATCCACAATCACATCCCATCACATCCACAATCCCATCACATCCACAATCACATCCCATCCACAATCACATCACATCCACAATCACATCCCATCACATCCACAATCACATCACATGCACAATCACATCACATCCACAATCACATCACATTCACATCCCATCACATCCACAATCACATCACATCCACATCACATCCACAATCACATCCACGTCCACAATCACATCCCATCCACAATCACATCCACAATCACATCACATCCACCATCACATCCACAATCACATCACATGCACCATCACATCACATCCACAATCACATCACATGCACCATCACATCCACAATCACATCACATCCACCATCACATCAAGTAGACCATCACATCACATCCACCATCACATCCACCATCACATCACATCCCATCACATCCACAATCACATCACATCCACAATCACATCACATCAACAATCACATCACATCCACAATCACATCCCATCCACCATCACATCACATCCGCCATCACATCACATCACATCCACAATCACATCACATGCACAATAACATCCCATCCACAATAACATCCCATCACATCCACAATCACATCCCATCCACAATCACATCACATCCACAATCACATCCACAATCATATCCACAATCACATCACATCCCATCACATCCACAATCACATCCAATCCACAATCACATCCCATCCACAATCACATCCCATCACATCCACAATCACATCACATCCACAATCACATCACAATCACATCCCATCCACAATCACATCCCATCCACCATCACATCCGCCATCACATCCCTTCACATCACATCACATCCACAATCACATCACATGCACAATCACATCCACAATCACATCACATTCACAATCACATCCCATCACATCCACAATCACATCCCATCCACAATCACATCACATCACATCCACAATCACATCCACAATCAGATCACATCCACAATCACATCCCATCACATCCACCATCACATCCACCATAACATCACATCACATCACATCCACAATCCCATCACATCCACAATCACATCCCATCCACCATCACATCCCATGCACCATCACATCACATCCGCCATCACATCCCATCACATCACATCCACAATCACATCACATGCACAATCACATCACATCCACAATCACATCACATTCACAATCACATCCCATCACATCCACAATCACATCACATCCACAATCACATCACATCAACAATCACATCCACGTCCAAAATCACATCCACATCCACAATCACATCACATCCAAGTCCACAATCACATCCACATCCACATCACATCCACAATCACATCACATCCACAATCACATCCACAATCACATCACATCCACCATCACATCACATCCACCATCACATCACATCACATCCACCATCACATCACATCCACCATCACATCACATCCACCATCACATCACATCCGCCATCACATCCCAACACATCACATCACATCTACAATCACATCACATGCACAATCACATCACATCCACAATCACATCACATTCACAATCACATCCCATCACATCCACAATCACATCCCATCCACAATCACATCCCATTACATCCACAATCACATCCACAATCAGATCACATCCACAATCACATCCCATCACATCCACCATCACATCACATCCACCATCACATCCCATCACATCACATCCACAATCACATCACATCCACAATCACATCACATCCACCATCACATCCCATCCACCATCACATCACATCCGCCATCACATCCCATCCACAATCACATGCACAATCACATCACATCCACAATCACATCACATTCACAATCACATCCCATCACATCCACAATCACATCACATCCACAATCACATCACATCCACAATCACATCCAAAATCACATCCACATCCACCATCACATTGCATCCACCATCACATCCACAATCACATCACATCCACAATCACATCACATCCACAATCACATCCCATACACAATCACATCCCATCCACCATCACATCACATCCACCATCACATCACATCCACCATCACATCACATCCACCATCACATCGCATCCACCATCACATCCCATCACATCCACAATCACATCACATCCACCATCACATCACATCCACCATCACATCGCATCCACCATCACATCCCATCACATCCACAATCACATCACATCCACAATCACATCACATCCACAATCACATCCCATACACAATCACATCCCATCCACCATCACATCACATCCACTATCACATCACATCCACATCACATCCACGTCCACAATCACATCCACATCACATCCACAATCACATCACATCCACCATCACATCCACAATCACATCACATCCAACATCACATCACATCCACAATCACATCACATCCACCATCACATCACAACCACCATCACATCACATCACATCCACCATCACATCACATCCACCATCACATCACATCCACCATCACATCACATCCGCCATCACATCCCATCACATCTACAATCACATCACATGCACAATCACATCACATCCACAATCACATCACATTCACAATCACATCCCATCCACAATCAA
>NW_028142722.1:0-35057 GCF_055691185.1 Crinia signifera
TTTGAGGGCCAGCAACAGTTGCCAGGGCAAGCCTGGGCATGGCAGGGGGCTTAAGGGGGCCTGGACCCGCCCACTTCCGCTTTGGGGGCCAGCAACAGTTGCCCTGGCAAGCCTGGGCATGGCAGGGGGCTTAAGGGGGCCTGGACCCGCCCACTTCCGCTTTGGGGGCCAGCAACAGTTGCCAGGGCAAGCCTGGACATGGCAGAGGGCTTAAGGGGGCCTGGACCCGCCCACTTCCGCTTTGGGGGCCAGCAACAGTTGCCAGGGCAAGCCTGGGCATGGCAGGGGGCTTAAGGGGGCCTGGACCCGCCCACTTCCGCTTTGGGGGCCAGCAACAGTTGCCAGGGCAAGCCTGGGCATGGCAGGGGGCTTAGGGGGCCTGGACCCGCCCACTTCCGCTTTGGGGGCCAGCAACAGTTGCCAGGGCAAGCCTGGGCATGGCAGGGGGCTTAAGGGGGCCTGGACCCGCCCACTTCCGCTTTGGGGGCCAGCAACAGTTGCCAGGGCAAGCCTGGGCATGGCAGGGGGCTTAAGGGGGCCTGGACCCGCCCACTTCCGCTTTGGGGGCCAGCAACAGTTGCCAGGGCAAGCCTGGGCATGGCAGGGGGCTTAAGGGGGCCTGGACCTGCCCACTTCCGCTTTGGGGGCCAGCAACAGTTGCCAGGGCAAGCCTGGGCATGGCAGGGGGCTTAAGGGGGCCTGGACCCGCCCACTTCCGCTTTGGGGGCCAGCAACAGTTGCCAGGGCAAGCCTGGGCATGGCAGGGGGCTTAAGGGGGCCTGGACCCGCCCACTTCCGCTTTGGGGGCCAGCAACAGTTGCCAGGGCAAGCCTGGGCATGGCAGGGGGCTTAAGGGGGCCTGGACCCGCCCACTTCCGCTTTGGGGGCCAGCAACAGTTGCCAGGGCAAGCCTGGGCATGGCAGGGGGCTTAAGGGGGCCTGGACCCGCCCACTTCCGCTTTGGGGGCCAGCAACAGTTGCCCTGGCAAGCCTGGGCATGGCAGGGGGCTTAAGGGGGCCTGGACCCGCCCACTTCCGCTTTGGGGGCCAGCAACAGTTGCCAGGGCAAGCCTGGGCATGGCAGAGGGCTTAAGGGGGCCTGGACCCGCCCACTTCCGCTTTGGGGGCCAGCAACAGTTGCCCTGGCAAGCCTGGGCATGGCAGGGGGCTTAAGGGGGCCTGGACCCGCCCACTTCCGCTTTGGGGGCCAGCAACAGTTGCCAGGGCAAGCCTGGTCATGGCAGTGGGCTTAAGGGGGCCTGGACCCGCCCACTTCCGCTTTGGGGGCCAGCAACAGTTGCCAGGGCAAGCCTGGGCATGGCAGGGGGCTTAAGGGGGCCTGGACCCGCCCACTTCCGCTTTGGGGGCCAGCAACAGTTGCCAGGGCAAGCCTGGGCATGGCAGGGGGCTTAAGGGGGCCTGGACCCGCCCACTTCCGCTTTGGGGGCCAGCAACAGTTGCCAGGGCAAGCCTGGGCATGGCAGGGGGCTTCAGGGGGCCTGGACCCGCCCACTTCCGCTTTGGGGGCCAGCAACAGTTGCCAGGGCAAGCCTGGGCATGGCAGGGGGCTTAAGGGGGCCTGGACCCGCCCACTTCCGCTTTGGGGGCCAGCAACAGTTGCCAGGGCAAGCCTGGGCATGGCAGGGGGCTTAAGGGGGCCTGGACCCGCCCACTTCCGCTTTGGGGGCCAGCAACAGTTGCCAGGGCAAGCCTGGGCATGGCAGGGGGCTTATGGGGGCCTGGACCTGCCCACTTCCGCTTTGGGGGCCAGCAACAGTTGCCAGGGCAAGCCTGGGCATGGCAGGGGGCTTAAGGGGGCCTGGACCCGCCCACTTCCGCTTTGGGGGCCAGCAACAGTTGCCAGGGCAAGCCTGGGCATGGCAGGGGGCTTAAGGGGGCCTGGACACGCCCACTTCCGCTTTGGGGGCCAGCAACAGTTGCCAGGGCAAGCCTGGGCATGGCAGGGGGCTTAAGGGGGCCTGGGCCCGCCCACTTCCGCTTTGGGGGCCAGCAACAGTTGCCAGGGCAAGCCTGGGCATGGCAGGGGGCTTAAGGGGGCCTGGGCCCGCCCACTTCCGCTTTGGGGGCCAGCAACAGTTGCCAGGGCAAGCCTGGGCATGGCAGGGGGCTTAAGGGGGCCTGGACCCGCCCACTTCCGCTTTGGGGGCCAGCAACAGTTGCCCTGGCAAGCCTGGGCATGGCAGGGGGCTTAAGGGGGCCTGGACCCGCCCACTTCCGCTTTGGGGGCCAGCAACAGTTACCAGGGCAAGCCTGGGCATGGCAGAGGGCTTAAGGGGGCCTGGACCCGCCCACTTCCGCTTTGGGGGCCAGCAACAGTTGCCCTGGCAAGCCTGGGCATGGCAGGGGGCTTAAGGGGGGCTGGACCCGCCCACTTCCGCTTTGGGGGCCAGCAACAGTTGCCAGGGCAAGCCTGGTCATGGCAGTGGGCTTAAGGGGGCCTGGACCCGCCCACTTCCGCTTTGGGGGCCAGCAACAGTTGCCAGGGCAAGCCTGGGCATGGCAGGGGGCTTAAGGGGGCCTGGACCCGCCCACTTCCGCTTTGGGGGCCAGCAACAGTTGCCAGGGCAAGCCTGGGCATGGCAGGGGGCTTAAGGGGGCCTGGACCCGCCCACTTCCGCTTTGGGGGCCAGCAACAGTTGCCAGGGCAAGCCTGGGCATGTCAGGGGGCTTAAGGGGGCCTGGACCCGCCCACTTCCGCTTTGGGGGCCAGCAACAGTTGCCAGGGCAAGCCTGGGCCTGTCAGGGGGCTTATGGGGGCCTGGACCCGCCCACTTTCGCTTTGGGGCCAGCAACAGTTGCCAGGGCAAGCCTGGGCATGGCAGGGGGCTTCAGGGGGCCTGGAACCGCCCACTTCCGCTTTGGGGGCCAGCAACAGTTGCCAGGGCAAGCCTGGGCATGGCAGGGGGCTTAAGGGGGCCTGTACCCGCCCACTTCCGCTTTGGGGGCCAGCAACAGTTGCCAGGGCAAGCCTGGGCATGGCAGGGGGCTTAAGGGGGCCTGGGCCTGCCCACTTCCGCTTTGGGGGCCAGCAACAGTTGCCAGGGCAAGCCTGGGCATGGCAGGGGGCTTAAGGGGGCCTGGACCCGCCCACTTCCGCTTTGGGGGCCAGCAACAGTTGCCAGGGCAAGCCTGGGCATGGCAGGGGGCTTAAGGGGGCCTGGACCCGCCCACTTCCGCTTTGGGGGCCAGCAACAGTTGCCAGGGCAAGCCTGGGCATGACAGGGGGCTTAATGGGGCCTGGACCCGCTCACTTCCGCTTTGGGGGCCAGCAACAGTTGCCCTGGCAAGCCTGGGCATGGCAGGGGGCTTAAGGGGGCCTGGACCCGCCCACTTCCGCTTTGGGGGCCAGCAACAGTTGCCAGGGCAAGCCTGGGCATGGCAGAGGGCTTAAGGGGGCCTGGACCCGCCCACTTACGCTTTGGGGGCCAGCAACAGTTGCCCTGGCAAGCCTGGGCATGGCAGGGGGCTTAAGGGGGCCTGGACCCGCCCACTTCCGCTTTGGGGGCCAGCAACAGTTGCCAGGGCAAGCCTGGGCATGGCAGGGGGCTTAAGGGGGCCTGGACCCGCCCACTTCCGCTTTGGGGGCCAGCAACAGTTGCCAGGGCAAGCCTGGGCATGACAGGGGGCTTAAGGGGGCCTGGACCCGCTCACTTCCGCTTTGGGGGCCAGCAACAGTTGCCCTGGCAAGCCTGGGCATGGCAGGGGGCTTAAGGGGGCCTGGACCCGCCCACTTCCGCTTTGGGGGCCAGCAACAGTTGCCAGGGCAAGCCTGGGCATGGCAGAGGGCTTAAGGGGGCCTGGACCCGCCCACTTCCGCTTTGGTGGCCAGCAACAGTTGCCCTGGCAAGCCTGGGCATGGCAGGGGGCTTAAGGGGGCCTGGACCCGCCCACTTCCGCTTTGGGGGCCAGCAACAGTTGCCAGGGCAAGCCTGGGCATGGCAGGGGGCTTATGGGGGCCTGGACCCGCCCACTTTCGCTTTGGGGCCAGCAACAGTTGCCAGGGCAAGCCTGGGCATGGCAGGGGGCTTCAGGGGGCCTGGAACCGCCCACTTCCGCTTTGGGGGCCAGTAACAGTTGCCAGGGCAAGCCTGGGCATGGCAGGGGGCTTCAGGGGGCCTGGACCCGCCCACTTCCGCTTTGGAGGCCAGCAACAGTTGCCAGGGCAAGCCTGGGCATGGCAGGGGGCTTAAGGGGGCCTGGGCCCGCCCACTTCCGCTTTGGGGGCCAGCAACAGTTGCCAGGGCAAGCCTGGGCATGGCAGGGGGCTTAAGGGGGCCTGGGCCCGCCCACTTCCGCTTTGGGGGCCAGCAACAGTTGCCAGGGCAAGCCTGGGCATGGCAGGGGGCTTCAGGGGGCCTGGAACCGCCCACTTCCGCTTTGGGGGCCAGTAACAGTTGCCAGGGCAAGCCTGGGCATGGCAGGGGGCTTCAGGGGGCCTGGACCCGCCCACTTCCGCTTTGGAGGCCAGCAACAGTTGCCAGGGCAAGCCTGGGCATGGCAGGGGGCTTAAGGGGGCCTGGACCCGCCCACTTCTGCTTTGGGGGCCAGCAACAGTTGCCAGGGCAAGCCTGGGCATGGCAGGGGGCTTAAGGGGGCCTGGACCCGCCCACTTCCGCTTTGGGGGCCAGCAACAGTTGCCAGGGCAAGCCTGGGCATGACAGGGGGCTTAAGGGGGCCTGGACCCGCCCACTTCCGCTTTGGGGGCCAGCAACAGTTGCCCTGGCAAGCCTGGGCATGGCAGGGGGCTTAAGGGGGCCTGGACCCGCCCACTTCCGCTTTGGGGGTCTAGCAACAGTTGCCAGGGCAAGCCTGGGCATGGCAGGTTGCTTAAGGGGGCCTGGACACGCCCACTTCCGCTTTGGGGGCCAGCAACAGTTGCCAGGGCAAGCCTGGGCATGACAGGGGGCTTAAGGGGGCCTGGACCCGCCCACTTCCGCTTTGGGGGCCAGCAACAGTTGCCCTGGCAAGCCTGGGCATGGCAGGGGGCTTATGGGGTCCTGGACCCGCCCACTTCCGCTTTGGGGGCCAGCAACAGTTGCCAGGGCAAGCCTGGGCATGGCAGGTTGCTTAAGGGGGCCTGGACACGCCCACTTCCGCTTTGGGGGCCAGCAACAGTTGCCAGGGCAAGCCTGGGCATGGCAGGGGGCTTAAGGGGGCCTGGACCCGCCCACTTCCGCTTTGGGGGCCAGCAACAGTTGCCAGGGCAAGCCTGGGCATGGCAGGGGGCTTAAGGGGGCCTGGGCCCACCCACTTCCGCTTTGGGGGCCAGCAACAGTTGCCAGGGCAAGCCTGGGCAAGGCAGGGGGCTTAAGGGGGCCTGGACCCGCCCACTTCCGCTTTGGGGGCCAGCAACAGTTGCCAGGGCAAGCCTGGGCATGGCAGTGGGCTTAAGGGGGCCTGGACCCGCCCACTTCCGCTTTGGGGCCAGCAACAGTTGCCAGGGCAAGCCTGTGCATGGCAGGGGGCTTCAGGGGGCCTGGACCCGCCCACTTCCGCTTTGGGGGCCAGCAACAGTTGCCAGGGCAAGCCTGGGCATGGCAGGGGGCTTCAGGGGGCCTAGACCCGCCCACTTCCGCTTTGGGGGCCAGCAACAGTTGCCAGGGCAAGCCTTGGCATGGCAGGGGGCTTCAGGGGACCTGGACCCGCCCACTTCCGCTTTGGGGGCCAGGAACAGTTGCCAGGGAAAGCCTTGGCATGGCAGGGGGGCTTCAGGGGGCCTGGACCCGCCCACTTCCGCTTTGGGGGCCAGCAACAGTTGCCAGGGCAAGCCTGGGCATGGCAGGGGGCTTAAGGGGGCCTGGACCCGCCCACTTCCGCTTTGGGGGCCAGCAACAGTTGCCAGGGCAAGCCTGGGCATGGCAGGGGCTTAAGGGGGCCTGGACCCGCCCACTTCCGCTTTGGGGGCCAGCAACAGTTGCCAGGGCAAGCCTGGGCATGGCAGGGGGCTTATGGGGGCCTGGACCCGCCCACTTCCGCTTTGGGGGCCAGCAACAGTTGCCAGGGCAAGCCTGGGCATGGCAGGGGGCTTAAGGGGGCCTGGACCCGCCCACTTCCGCTTTGGGGGCCAGCAACAGTTGCCAGGGCAAGCCTGGGCATGGCAGGGGGCTTAAGGGGGCCTGGCCACGCCCACTTCCGCTTTGGGGGCCAACAACAGTTGCCAGGGCAAGCCTGGGCATGGCAGGGGGCTTAAGGGGGCCTGGGCCCGCCCACTTCCGCTTTGGGGGCCAGCAACAGTTGCCAGGGCAAGCCTGGGCATGGCAGGGGGCTTAAGGGGGCCTGGACCCGCCCACTTCCGCTTTGGAGGCCAGCAACAGTTGCCAGGGCAAGCCTGGGCATGGCAGGGGGCTTAAGGGGGCCTGGGCCCGCCCACTTCCGCTTTGGGGGCCAGCAACAGTTGCCAGGGCAAGCCTGGGCATGGCAGGGGGCTTAAGGGGGCCTGGGCCCGCCCACTTCCGCTTTGGGGGCCAGCAACAGTTGCCAGGGCAAGCCTGGGCATGGCAGGGGGCTTCAGGGGGCCTGGAACCGCCCACTTCCGCTTTGGGGGCCAGTAACAGTTGCCAGGGCAAGCCTGGGCATGGCAGGGGGCTTCAGGGGGCCTGGACCCGCCCACTTCCGCTTTGGAGGCCAGCAACAGTTGCCAGGGCAAGCCTGGGCATGGCAGGGGGCTTAAGGGGGCCTGGACCCGCCCACTTCTGCTTTGGGGGCCAGCAACAGTTGCCAGGGCAAGCCTGGGCATGGCAGGGGGCTTAAGGGGGCCTGGACCCGCCCACTTCCGCTTTGGGGGCCAGCAACAGTTGCCAGGGCAAGCCTGGGCATGACAGGGGGCTTAAGGGGGCCTGGACCCGCCCACTTCCGCTTTGGGGGCCAGCAACAGTTGCCCTGGCAAGCCTGGGCATGGCAGGGGGCTTAAGGGGGCCTGGACCCGCCCACTTCCGCTTTGGGGGTCTAGCAACAGTTGCCAGGGCAAGCCTGGGCATGGCAGAGGGCTTAAGGGGGCCTGGACCCGCCCACTTCCGCTTTGGGGGCCAGCAACAGTTGCCCTGGCAAGCCTGGGCATGGCAGGGGGCTTAAGGGGGCCTGGACCCGCCCACTTTCCGCTTTGGGGGCCAGCAACAGTTGCCCTGGCAAGCCTGGGCATGGCAGGGGGCTTAAGGGGGCCTGGACCCGCCCACTTCCGCTTTGGGGGCCAGCAACAGTTGCCAGGGCAAGCCTGGGCATGGCAGAGGGCTTAAGCGGGCCTGGACCCGCCCACTTCCGCTTTGGGGGCCAGCAACAGTTGCCAGGGCAAGCCTGGGCATGGCAGAGGGCTTAAGGGGGCCTGGACCCGCCCACTTCCGCTTTGGGGGCCAGCAACAGTTGCCAGGGCAAGCCTGGGCATGGCAGGGGGCTTCAGGGGGCCTGGACCCGCCCACTTCCGCTTTGGGGGCCAGCAACAGTTGCCAGGGCAAGCCTGGGCATGGCAGGGGGCTTAAGGGGGCCTGGACCCGCCCACTTCCGTTTTGGGGGCCAGCAACAGTTGCCAGGGCAAGCCTGGGCATGGCAGGGGGCTTATGGGGTCCTGGACCCGCCCACTTCCGCTTTGGGGGCCAGCAACAGTTGCCAGGGCAAGCCTGGGCATGGCAGGGGCTTAAGGGGGCCTGGACCCGCCCACTTCCGCTTTGGGGGCCAGCAACAGTTGCCAGGGCAAGCCTGGGCATGGCAGGTTGCTTAAGGGGGCCTGGACACGCCCACTTCCGCTTTGGGGGCCAGCAACAGTTGCCAGGGCAAGCCTGGGCATGGCAGGGGGCTTAAGGGGGCCTGGACCCGCCCACTTCCGCTTTGGGGGCCAGCAACAGTTGCCAGGGCAAGCCTGGGCATGGCAGGGGGCTTAAGGGGGCCTGGGCCCACCCACTTCCGCTTTGGGGGCCAGCAACAGTTGCCAGGGCAAGCCTGGGCAAGGCAGGGGGCTTAAGGGGGCCTGGACCCGCCCACTTCCGCTTTGGGGGCCAGCAACAGTTGCCAGGGCAAGCCTGGGCATGGCAGTGGGCTTAAGGGGGCCTGGACCCGCCCACTTCCGCTTTGGGGCCAGCAACAGTTGCCAGGGCAAGCCTGTGCATGGCAGGGGGCTTCAGGGGGCCTGGACCCGCCCACTTCCGCTTTGGGGGCCAGCAACAGTTGCCAGGGCAAGCCTGGGCATGGCAGGGGGCTTAAGGGGGCCTGGACCCGCCCACTTCCGCTTTGGGGGCCAGCAACAGTTGCCAGGGCAAGCCTGGGCATGGCAGGGGGCTTAAGGGGGCCTGGACCCGCCCACTTCCGCTTTGGGGGCCAGCAACAGTTGCCAGGGCAAGCCTGGGCATGGCAGGGGGCTTAAGGGGGCCTGGGCCCGCCCACATTCGCTTTGGGGGCCAGCAACAGTAGCCAGGGCAAGCCTGGGCATGGCAGGGGGCTTAAGGGGGCCTGGACCCGCCCACTTCAGCTTTGGGGGCCAGCAACAGTTGCCAGGGCAAGCCTGGGCATGGCAGGGGGCTTAAGGGGGCCTGGACCCGCCCACTTCCGCTTTGGGGGCCAGCAACAGTTGCCAGGGCAAGCCTGGGCATGACAGGGGGCTTAAGGGGGCCTGGACCCGCCCACTTCCGCTTTGGGGGCCAGCAACAGTTGCCCTGGCAAGCCTGGGCATGGCAGGGGTCTTAAGGGGGCCTGGACCCGCCCACTTCCCGCTTTGGGGGCCAGCAACAGTTGCCAGGGCAAGCCTGGGCATGGCAGAGGGCTTAAGGGGGCCTGGACCCGCCCACTTCCGCTTTGGGGGCCAGCAACAGTTGCCAGGGCAAGCCTGGGCATGGCAGGGGGCTTAAGGGGCCTGGACCCGCCCACTTCCGCTTTGGGGGCCAGCAACAGTTGCCAGGGCAAGCCTGGGCATGGCAGGGGGCTTAAGGGGGCCTGGACCCGCCCACTTCCGCTTTGGGGGCCAGCAACAGTTGCCAGGGCAAGCCTGGGCATGGCAGGGGGCTTATGGGGGCCTGGACCCGCCCACTTCCGCTTTGGGGGCCAGCAACAGTTGCCAGGGCAAGCCTGGGCATGGCAGGGGGCTTAAGGGGGCCTGGACCCGCCCACTTCCGCTTTGGGGGCCAGCAACAGTTGCCAGGGCAAGCCTGGGCATGGCAGGGGGCTTAAGGGGGCCTGGCCACGCCCACTTCCGCTTTGGGGGCCAACAACAGTTGCCAGGGCAAGCCTGGGCATGGCAGGGGGCTTAAGGGGGCCTGGGCCCGCCCACTTCCGCTTTGGGGGCCAGCAACAGTTGCCAGGGCAAGCCTGGGCATGGCAGGGGGCTTAAGGGGGCCTGGGCCCGCCCACATTCGCTTTGGGGGCCAGCAACAGTAGCCAGGGCAAGCCTGGGCATGGCAGGGGGCTTAAGGGGGCCTGGACCCGCCCACTTCAGCTTTGGGGGCCAGCAACAGTTGCCAGGGCAAGCCTGGGCATGGCAGGGGGCTTAAGGGGGCCTGGACCCGCCCACTTCCGCTTTGGGGGCCAGCAACAGTTGCCAGGGCAAGCCTGGGCATGACAGGGGGCTTAAGGGGGCCTGGACCCGCCCACTTCCGCTTTGGGGGCCAGCAACAGTTGCCCTGGCAAGCCTGGGCATGGCAGGGGTCTTAAGGGGGCCTGGACCCGCCCACTTCCGCTTTGGGGGCCAGCAACAGTTGCCAGGGCAAGCCTGGGCATGGCAGAGGGCTTAAGGGGGCCTGGACCCGCCCACTTCCGCTTTGGGGGCCAGCAACAGTTGCCCTGGCAAGCCTGGGCATGGCAGGGGGCTTAAGGGGGCCTGGACCCGCCCACTTCCGCTTTGGGGGCCAGCAACAGTTGCCAGGCAAGCCTGGACATGGCAGGGGGCTTAAGGGGGCCTGGACCCGCCCACTTCCGCTTTGGGGGCCAGCAACAGTTGCCAGGGCAAGCCTGGGCATGGCAGGGGGCTTATGGGGGCCTGGACCCGCCCATTTTCGCTTTGGGGCCATCAACAGTTGCCAGGGCAAGCTGGGCATGGCAGGGGGCTTCAGGGGGCCTGGAACCGCCCACTTCCGCTTTGGGGGCCAGCAACAGTTGCCAGGGCAAGCCTGGGCATGGCAGGGGGCTTAAGGGGGCCTGGACCCGCCCACTTCCGCTTTGGGGGCCAGCAACAGTTGCCAGAGCAAGCCTGGGCATGGCAGGGGGCTTATGGGGGCCTGGACCCACCCACTTTCGCTTTGGGGCCAGCAACAGTTGCCAGGGCAAGCCTGGGCATGTCAGGGGGCTTATGGGGGCCTGTACCCGCCCACTTTCGCTTTGGGGCCAGCAACAGTTGCCAGGGCAAGCCTGGGCATGGCAGGGGGCTTCAGGGGGCCTGTACCCGCCCACTTCCGCTTTGGGGGCCAGCAACAGTTGCCAGGGCAAGCCTGGGCATGGCAGGGGGCTTAAGGGGGCCTGGACCCGCCCACTTCCGCTTTGGGGGCCAGCAACAGTTGCCAGTGCAAGCCTGGGCATGGCAGGGGGCTTAAGGGGGCCTGGGCCCGCCCACTTCCGCTTTGGGGGCCAGCAACAGTTGCCAGGGCAAGCCTGGGCATGGCAGGGGGCTTAAGGGGGCCTGGACCCGCCCACTTCCGCTTTGGGGGCCAGCAACAGTTGCCAGGGCAAGCCTGGGCATGGCAGGGGGCTTAAGGGGGCCTGGACCCGCCCACTTCCGCTTTGGGGGCCAGCAACAGTTGCCAGGGCAAGCCTGGGCATGACAGGGGGCTTAAGGGGGCCTGGACCCGCTCACTTCCGCTTTGGGGGCCAGCAACAGTTGCCCTGGCAAGCCTGGGCATGGCAGGGGGCTTAAGGGGGCCTGGACCCGCCCACTTCCGCTTTGGTGGCCAGCAACAGTTGCCAGGGCAAGCCTGGGCATGGCAGAGGGCTTAAGGGGGCCTGGACCCGCCCACTTCCGCTTTGGGGGCCAGCAACAGTTGCCAGGGCAAGCCTGGGCATGGCAGGGGGCTTAAGGGGGCCTGGACCCGCCCACTTCCGCTTTAGGGGCCAGCAACAGTTGCCAGGGCAAGCCTGGGCATGGCAGAGGGCTTAAGGGGGCCTGGACCCGCCCACTTCCGCTTTGGGGGCCAGCAACAGTTGCCTGGGCAAGCCTGGGCATGGCAGGGGGCTTAAGGGATCCTGGACCCGCCCACTTCCGCTTTAGGGGCCAGCAACAGTTGCCAGGGCAAGCCTGGGCATGGCAGGGGCCTTATGGGGGCCTGGACCCGCCCACTTTCGCTTTGGGGCCAGCAACAGTTGCCAGGGCAAGCCTGGGCATGGCAGGGGGCTTCAGGGGGCCTGGAACCGCCCACTTCCGCTTTGGGGGCCAGCAACAGTTGCCAGGGCAAGCCTGGGCATGGCAGGGGGCTTAAGGGGGCCTGGACCCGCCCACTTCTGCTTTGGGGGGCAGCAACAGTTGCCAGGGCAAGCCTGGGCATGGCAGGGGGCTTAAGGGGGCCTGGACCCGTCCACTTCCGCTTTGGGGGCCAGCAACAGTTGCCAGGGCAAGCCTGGGCATGACATGGGGCTTAAGGGGGCCTGGACCCGCCCACTTCCGCTT
This sequence comes from Crinia signifera, assembly GCF_055691185.1. Classification (NCBI taxonomy): domain Eukaryota; kingdom Metazoa; phylum Chordata; class Amphibia; order Anura; family Myobatrachidae; genus Crinia; species Crinia signifera. The sequence goes on from NW_028142722.1 coordinate 11,594, forward strand.
TGGGGGCCAGCAACAGTTGCCCTAGCAAGCCTGGGCATGGCAGGGGGCTTAAGGGGGCCTGGACCCGCCCACTTCCGCTTTGGGGGCCAGCAACAGTTGCCAGGGCAAGCCTGGGCATGGCAGAGGGCTTAAGGGGGCCTGGACCCGCCCACTTCCGCTTTGGGGGCCAGCAACAGTTGCCCTTGCAAGCCTGGGCATGGCAGGGGGCTTAAGGGGGCCTGGACCCGCCCACTTCCGCTTTGGGGGCCAGCAACAGTTGCCAGGGCAAGCCTGGGCATGGCAGGGGGCTTAAGGGGGCCTGGACCCGCCCACTTCCGCTTTAAGGGCCAGCAACAGTTGCCAGGGCAAGCCTGGGCATGGCAAGGGGCTTATGGGGGCCTGGACCCGCCCACTTCCGCTTTAAGGGCCAGCAACAGTTGCCAGGGCAAGCCTGGGCATGGCAAGGGGCTTCAGGGGGCCTGGAACCGCCCACTTCCGCTTTGGGGGCCAGCAACAGTTGCCAGGGCAAGCCTGGGCATGGCAGGGGGCTTAAGGGGGCCTGGACCCGCCCACTTCCGCTTTGGGGGCCAGCAACAGTTGCCAGGGCAAGCCTGGGCATGGCAGGGGGCTTAAGGGGGCCTGGCCACGCCCACTTCCGCTTTGGGGGCCAACAACAGTTGCCAGGGCAAGCCTGGGCATGGCAGGGGGCTTAAGGGGGCCTGGGCCCGCCCACTTCCGCTTTGGGGGCCAGCAACAGTTGCCAGGGCAAGCCTGGGCATGGCAGGGGGCTTAAGGGGGCCTGGACCCGCCCACTTCCGCTTTGGAGGCCAGCAACAGTTGCCAGGGCAAGCCTGGGCATGGCAGGGGGCTTAAGGGGGCCTGGGCCCGCCCACTTCCGCTTTGGGGGCCAGCAACAGTTGCCAGGGCAAGCCTGGGCATGGCAGGGGGCTTAAGGGGGCCTGGGCCCGCCCACTTCCGCTTTGGGGGCCAGCAACAGTTGCCAGGGCAAGCCTGGGCATGGCAGGGGGCTTCAGGGGGCCTGGAACCGCCCACTTCCGCTTTGGGGGCCAGTAACAGTTGCCAGGGCAAGCCTGGGCATGGCAGGGGGCTTCAGGGGGCCTGGACCCGCCCACTTCCGCTTTGGAGGCCAGCAACAGTTGCCAGGGCAAGCCTGGGCATGGCAGGGGGCTTAAGGGGGCCTGGACCCGCCCACTTCTGCTTTGGGGGCCAGCAACAGTTGCCAGGGCAAGCCTGGGCATGGCAGGGGGCTTAAGGGGGCCTGGACCCGCCCACTTCCGCTTTGGGGGCCAGCAACAGTTGCCAGGGCAAGCCTGGGCATGACAGGGGGCTTAAGGGGGCCTGGACCCGCCCACTTCCGCTTTGGGGGCCAGCAACAGTTGCCCTGGCAAGCCTGGGCATGGCAGGGGGCTTAAGGGGGCCTGGACCCGCCCACTTCCGCTTTGGGGGTCTAGCAACAGTTGCCAGGGCAAGCCTGGGCATGGCAGAGGGCTTAAGGGGGCCTGGACCCGCCCACTTCCGCTTTGGGGGCCAGCAACAGTTGCCCTGGCAAGCCTGGGCATGGCAGGGGGCTTAAGGGGGCCTGGACCCGCCCACTTCCGCTTTGGGGGCCAGCAACAGTTGCCCTGGCAAGCCTGGGCATGGCAGGGGGCTTAAGGGGGCCTGGACCCGCCCACTTCCGCTTTGGGGGCCAGCAACAGTTGCCAGGGCAAGCCTGGGCATGGCAGAGGGCTTAAGCGGGCCTGGACCCGCCCACTTCCGCTTTGGGGGCCAGCAACAGTTGCCAGGGCAAGCCTGGGCATGGCAGAGGGCTTAAGGGGGCCTGGACCCGCCCACTTCCGCTTTGGGGGCCAGCAACAGTTGCCAGGGCAAGCCTGGGCATGGCAGGGGGCTTCAGGGGGCCTGGACCCGCCCACTTCCGCTTTGGGGGCCAGCAACAGTTGCCAGGGCAAGCCTGGGCATGGCAGGGGGCTTAAGGGGGCCTGGACCCGCCCACTTCCGTTTTGGGGGCCAGCAACAGTTGCCAGGGCAAGCCTGGGCATGGCAGGGGGCTTATGGGGTCCTGGACCCGCCCACTTCCGCTTTGGGGGCCAGCAACAGTTGCCAGGGCAAGCCTGGGCATGGCAGGGGGCTTAAGGGGGCCTGGACCCGCCCACTTCCGCTTTGGGGGCCAGCAACAGTTGCCAGGGCAAGCCTGGGCATGGCAGGTTGCTTAAGGGGGCCTGGACACGCCCACTTCCGCTTTGGGGGCCAGCAACAGTTGCCAGGGCAAGCCTGGGCATGGCAGGGGGCTTAAGGGGGCCTGGACCCGCCCACTTCCGCTTTGGGGGCCAGCAACAGTTGCCAGGGCAAGCCTGGGCATGGCAGGGGGCTTAAGGGGGCCTGGGCCCACCCACTTCCGCTTTGGGGGCCAGCAACAGTTGCCAGGGCAAGCCTGGGCAAGGCAGGGGGCTTAAGGGGGCCTGGACCCGCCCACTTCCGCTTTGGGGGCCAGCAACAGTTGCCAGGGCAAGCCTGGGCATGGCAGTGGGCTTAAGGGGGCCTGGACCCGCCCACTTCCGCTTTGGGGCCAGCAACAGTTGCCAGGGCAAGCCTGTGCATGGCAGGGGGCTTCAGGGGGCCTGGACCCGCCCACTTCCGCTTTGGGGGCCAGCAACAGTTGCCAGGGCAAGCCTGGGCATGGCAGGGGGCTTAAGGGGGCCTGGACCCGCCCACTTCCGCTTTGGGGGCCAGCAACAGTTGCCAGGGCAAGCCTGGGCATGGCAGGGGGCTTAAGGGGGCCTGGACCCGCCCACTTCCGCTTTGGGGGCCAGCAACAGTTGCCAGGGCAAGCCTGGGCATGGCAGGGGGCTTAAGGGGGCCTGGGCCCGCCCACATTCGCTTTGGGGGCCAGCAACAGTAGCCAGGGCAAGCCTGGGCATGGCAGGGGGCTTAAGGGGGCCTGGACCCGCCCACTTCAGCTTTGGGGGCCAGCAACAGTTGCCAGGGCAAGCCTGGGCATGGCAGGGGGCTTAAGGGGGCCTGGACCCGCCCACTTCCGCTTTGGGGGCCAGCAACAGTTGCCAGGGCAAGCCTGGGCATGACAGGGGGCTTAAGGGGGCCTGGACCCGCCCACTTCCGCTTTGGGGGCCAGCAACAGTTGCCCTGGCAAGCCTGGGCATGGCAGGGGTCTTAAGGGGGCCTGGACCCGCCCACTTCCGCTTTGGGGGCCAGCAACAGTTGCCAGGGCAAGCCTGGGCATGGCAGAGGGCTTAAGGGGGCCTGGACCCGCCCACTTCCGCTTTGGGGGCCAGCAACAGTTGCCAGGGCAAGCCTGGGCATGGCAGGGGGCTTAAGGGGGCCTGGACCCGCCCACTTCCGCTTTGGGGGCCAGCAACAGTTGCCAGGGCAAGCCTGGGCATGGCAGGGGGCTTAAGGGGGCCTGGACCCGCCCACTTCCGCTTTGGGGGCCAGCAACAGTTGCCAGGGCAAGCCTGGGCATGGCAGGGGGCTTATGGGGGCCTGGACCCGCCCACTTCCGCTTTGGGGGCCAGCAACAGTTGCCAGGGCAAGCCTGGGCATGGCAGGGGGCTTAAGGGGGCCTGGACCCGCCCACTTCCGCTTTGGGGGCCAGCAACAGTTGCCAGGGCAAGCCTGGGCATGGCAGGGGGCTTAAGGGGGCCTGGCCACGCCCACTTCCGCTTTGGGGGCCAACAACAGTTGCCAGGGCAAGCCTGGGCATGGCAGGGGGCTTAAGGGGGCCTGGGCCCGCCCACTTCCGCTTTGGGGGCCAGCAACAGTTGCCAGGGCAAGCCTGGGCATGGCAGGGGGCTTAAGGGGGCCTGGGCCCGCCCACATTCGCTTTGGGGGCCAGCAACAGTAGCCAGGGCAAGCCTGGGCATGGCAGGGGGCTTAAGGGGGCCTGGACCCGCCCACTTCAGCTTTGGGGGCCAGCAACAGTTGCCAGGGCAAGCCTGGGCATGGCAGGGGGCTTAAGGGGGCCTGGACCCGCCCACTTCCGCTTTGGGGGCCAGCAACAGTTGCCAGGGCAAGCCTGGGCATGACAGGGGGCTTAAGGGGGCCTGGACCCGCCCACTTCCGCTTTGGGGGCCAGCAACAGTTGCCCTGGCAAGCCTGGGCATGGCAGGGGTCTTAAGGGGGCCTGGACCCGCCCACTTCCGCTTTGGGGGCCAGCAACAGTTGCCAGGGCAAGCCTGGGCATGGCAGAGGGCTTAAGGGGGCCTGGACCCGCCCACTTCCGCTTTGGGGGCCAGCAACAGTTGCCCTGGCAAGCCTGGGCATGGCAGGGGGCTTAAGGGGGCCTGGACCCGCCCACTTCCGCTTTGGGGGCCAGCAACAGTTGCCAGGGCAAGCCTGGACATGGCAGGGGGCTTAAGGGGGCCTGGACCCGCCCACTTCCGCTTTGGGGGCCAGCAACAGTTGCCAGGGCAAGCCTGGGCATGGCAGGGGGCTTATGGGGGCCTGGACCCGCCCACTTTCGCTTTGGGGCCATCAACAGTTGCCAGGGCAAGCCTGGGCATGGCAGGGGGCTTCAGGGGGCCTGGAACCGCCCACTTCCGCTTTGGGGGCCAGCAACAGTTGCCAGGGCAAGCCTGGGCATGGCAGGGGGCTTAAGGGGGCCTGGACCCGCCCACTTCCGCTTTGGGGGCCAGCAACAGTTGCCAGAGCAAGCCTGGGCATGGCAGGGGGCTTATGGGGGCCTGGACCCACCCACTTTCGCTTTGGGGCCAGCAACAGTTGCCAGGGCAAGCCTGGGCATGTCAGGGGGCTTATGGGGGCCTGTACCCGCCCACTTTCGCTTTGGGGCCAGCAACAGTTGCCAGGGCAAGCCTGGGCATGGCAGGGGGCTTCAGGGGGCCTGTACCCGCCCACTTCCGCTTTGGGGGCCAGCAACAGTTGCCAGGGCAAGCCTGGGCATGGCAGGGGGCTTAAGGGGGCCTGGACCCGCCCACTTCCGCTTTGGGGGCCAGCAACAGTTGCCAGTGCAAGCCTGGGCATGGCAGGGGGCTTAAGGGGGCCTGGGCCCGCCCACTTCCGCTTTGGGGGCCAGCAACAGTTGCCAGGGCAAGCCTGGGCATGGCAGGGGGCTTAAGGGGGCCTGGACCCGCCCACTTCCGCTTTGGGGGCCAGCAACAGTTGCCAGGGCAAGCCTGGGCATGGCAGGGGGCTTAAGGGGGCCTGGACCCGCCCACTTCCGCTTTGGGGGCCAGCAACAGTTGCCAGGGCAAGCCTGGGCATGACAGGGGGCTTAAGGGGGCCTGGACCCGCTCACTTCCGCTTTGGGGGCCAGCAACAGTTGCCCTGGCAAGCCTGGGCATGGCAGGGGGCTTAAGGGGGCCTGGACCCGCCCACTTCCGCTTTGGTGGCCAGCAACAGTTGCCAGGGCAAGCCTGGGCATGGCAGAGGGCTTAAGGGGGCCTGGACCCGCCCACTTCCGCTTTGGGGGCCAGCAACAGTTGCCAGGGCAAGCCTGGGCATGGCAGGGGGCTTAAGGGGGCCTGGACCCGCCCACTTCCGCTTTAGGGGCCAGCAACAGTTGCCAGGGCAAGCCTGGGCATGGCAGAGGGCTTAAGGGGGCCTGGACCCGCCCACTTCCGCTTTGGGGGCCAGCAACAGTTGCCTGGGCAAGCCTGGGCATGGCAGGGGGCTTAAGGGATCCTGGACCCGCCCACTTCCGCTTTAGGGGCCAGCAACAGTTGCCAGGGCAAGCCTGGGCATGGCAGGGGCCTTATGGGGGCCTGGACCCGCCCACTTTCGCTTTGGGGCCAGCAACAGTTGCCAGGGCAAGCCTGGGCATGGCAGGGGGCTTCAGGGGGCCTGGAACCGCCCACTTCCGCTTTGGGGGCCAGCAACAGTTGCCAGGGCAAGCCTGGGCATGGCAGGGGGCTTAAGGGGGCCTGGACCCGCCCACTTCTGCTTTGGGGGGCAGCAACAGTTGCCAGGGCAAGCCTGGGCATGGCAGGGGGCTTAAGGGGGCCTGGACCCGTCCACTTCCGCTTTGGGGGCCAGCAACAGTTGCCAGGGCAAGCCTGGGCATGACATGGGGCTTAAGGGGGCCTGGACCCGCCCACTTCCGCTTTGGGGGCCAGCAACAGTTGCCCTAGCAAGCCTGGGCATGGCAGGGGGCTTAAGGGGGCCTGGACCCGCCCACTTCCGCTTTGGGGGCCAGCAACAGTTGCCAGGGCAAGCCTGGGCATGGCAGAGGGCTTAAGGGGGCCTGGACCCGCCCACTTCCGCTTTGGGGGCCAGCAACAGTTGCCCTTGCAAGCCTGGGCATGGCAGGGGGCTTAAGGGGGCCTGGACCCGCCCACTTCCGCTTTGGGGGCCAGCAACAGTTGCCAGGGCAAGCCTGGGCATGGCAGGGGGCTTAAGGGGGCCTGGACCCGCCCACTTCCGCTTTAAGGGCCAGCAACAGTTGCCAGGGCAAGCCTGGGCATGGCAAGGGGCTTATGGGGGCCTGGACCCGCCCACTTCCGCTTTAAGGGCCAGCAACAGTTGCCAGGGCAAGCCTGGGCATGGCAAGGGGCTTCAGGGGGCCTGGAACCGCCCACTTCCGCTTTGGGGGCCAGCAACAGTTGCCAGGGCAAGCCTGGGCATGGCAGGGGGCTTAAGGGGGCCTGGACCCGCCCACTTCTGCTTTGGGGGGCAGCAACAGTTGCCAGGGCAAGCCTGGGCATGGCAGGGGGCTTAAGGGGGCCTGGACCCGTCCACTTCCGCTTTGGGGGCCAGCAACAGTTGCCAGGGCAAGTCTGGGCATGGCAGGGGGCTTAAGGGGGCCTGGACCCGCCCACTTCCGCTTTGGGGGCCAGCAACAGTTGCCCTGGCAAGCCTGGGCATGGCAGGGGGCTTAAGGTGGCCTGGACCCGCCCACTTCCGCTTTGGGGGCCAGCAACAGTTGCCAGGGCAAGCCTGGACATGGCAGAGGGCTTAAAAGGGCCTGGACCCGCCCACTTCCGCTTTGGGGGCCATCAACAGTTGCCAGGGCAAGCCTGGGCATGGCAGAGGGCTTAAGGGGGCCTGGACCCGCCCACTTCCGCTTTGGGGGCCAGCAATAGTTGCCCTGGCAAGCCTGGGCATGGCAGGGGGCTTAAGGGGGCCTGGACCCGCCCACTTCCGCTTTGGGGGCCAGCAACAGTTGCCAGGGCAAGCCTGGGCATGGCAAGGGGCTTATGGGGGCCTGGACCCGCCCACTTTCGCTTTGGGGCCAGCAACAGTTGCCAGGGCAAGCCTGGGCATGGCAGGGGGCTTCAGGGGGCTTGGAACCGCCCACTTCCGCTTTGGGGGCCAGCAACAGTTGCCAGGGCAAGCCTGGGCATGGCAGGGGGCTTATGGGGGCCTGGACCTGCCCACTTCCGCTTTGGGGGCCAGCAACAGTTGCCAGGGCAAGCCTGGGCATGGCAGGGGGCTTAAGGGGGCCTGGGCCCGCCCACTTCCGCTTTGGGGGCCAGCAACAGTTGCCAGGGCAAGCCTGGGCATGGCAGGGGGCTTAAGGGGGCCTGGACCCGCCCACTTCCGCTTTGGGGGCCAGCAACAGTTGCCAGGGCAAGCCTGGGCATGGCAGGGGGCTTAAGGGGACCTGGACCCGCCCACTTCCGCTTTGGGGGCCAGCAACAGTTGCCAGGGCAAGCCTGGGCATGGCAGGGGGCTTAAGGGGGCCTGGACCCGCCCACTTCCGCTTTGGGGGCCAGCAACAGTTGCCAGGGCAAGCCTGGGCATGGCAGGGGGCTTAAGGGGGCCTGGACCCGCCCACTTCCGATTTGGGGGCCAGCAACAGTTGCCAGGGCAAGCCTGGGCATGTCAGGGGGCTTAAGGGGGCCTGGACCCGCCCACTTCCGCTTTGGGGGCCAGCAACAGTTGCCAGGGCAAGCCTGGGCATGTCAGGGGGCTTATGGGGGCCTGGACCCGCCCACTTTCGCTTTGGGGCCAGCAACAGTTGCCAGGGCAAGCCTGGGCATGGCAGGGGGCTTCAGGGGGCCTGGAACCGCCCACTTCCGCTTTGGGGGGCAGCAACAGTTGCCAGGGCAAGCCTGGGCATGGCAGGGGGCTTAAGGGGGCCTGGAACCGCCCACTTCCGCTTTGGGGGCCAGCAACAGTTGCCAGGGCAAGCCTGGGCATGACAGGGGGCTTAAGGGGGCCTGGACCCGCTCACTTCCGCTTTGGGGGCCAGCAACAGTTGCCCTGGCAAGCCTGGGCATGGCAGGGGGCTTAAGGGGGCCTGGACCCGCCCACTTCCGCTTTGGGGGCCAGCAACAGTTGCCAGGGCAAGCCTGGGCATGGCAGAGGGCTTAAGGGGGCCTGGACCCGCCCACTTCCGCTTTGGGGGCCAGCAACAGTTGCCAGGGCAAGCCTGGGCATGGCAGGGGGCTTAAGGGGGCCTGGACCCGCCCACTTCCGCTTTGGGGGCCAGCAACAGTTGCCAGGGCAAGCCTGGGCATGACAGGGGGCTTAAGGGGGCCTGGACCCGCTCACTTCCGCTTTGGGGGCCAGCAACAGTTGCCCTGGCAAGCCTGGGCATGGCAGGGGGCTTAAGGGGGCCTGGACCCGCCCACTTCCGCTTTGGGGGCCAGCAACAGTTGCCAGGGCAAGCCTGGGCATGGCAGAGGGCTTAAGGGGGCCTGGACCCGCCCACTTCCGCTTTGGTGGCCAGCAACAGTTGCCCTGGCAAGCCTGGGCATGGCAGGGGGCTTAAGGGGGCCTGGACCCGCCCACTTCCGCTTTGGGGGCCAGCAACAGTTGCCAGGGCAAGCCTGGGCATGGCAGGGGGCTTATGGGGGCCTGGACCCGCCCACTTTCGCTTTGGGGCCAGCAACAGTTGCCAGGGCAAGCCTGGGCATGGCAGGGGGCTTAAGGGGGCCTGGACCCGCCCACTTCCGCTTTGGGGGCCAGCAACAGTTGCCAGGGCAAGCCTGGGCATGACAGGGGGCTTAAGGGGGCCTGGACCCGCCCACTTCCGCTTTGGGGGCCAGCAACAGTTGCCCTGGCAAGCCTGGGCATGGCAGGGGGCTTAAGGGGGCCTGGACCCGCCCACTTCCGCTTTGGGGGCCAGCAACAGTTGCCAGGGCAAGCCTGGGCATGGCAGAGGGCTTAAGGGGGCCTGGACCCGCCCACTTCCGCTTTGGGGGCCAGCAACAGTTGCCCTGGCAAGCCTGGGCATGGCAGGGGGCTTAAGGGGGCCTGGACCAACCCACTTCTGCTTTCAACAGTTGCCCTGGCAAGCCTGGGCATGGCAGGGGGCCTAAGGGGGCCTGGACCCGCCCACTTCTGCTTTGGGGGCCAGCAACAGTTGCCAGGGCAAGCCTGGGCATGGCAGGGGGCTTAAGGGGGCCTGGACCCGTCCACTTCCGCTTTGGGGGCCAGCAACAGTTGCCAGGGCAAGCCTGGGCATGACAGGGGGCTTAAGGGGGCCTGGACCTGCCCACTTCCGCTTTGGGGGCCAGCAACAGTTGCCCTAGCAAGCCTGGGCATGGCAGGGGGATTAAGGGGGCCTGGACCCGCCCACTTCCGCTTTGGGGGCCAGCAACAGTTGCCAGGGCAAGCCTGGGCATGGCAGAGGGCTTAAGGGGGCCTGGACCCGCCCACTTCCGCTTTGGGGGCCAGCAACAGTTGCCCTGGCAAGCCTGGGCATGGCAGGGGGCCTAAGGGGGCCTGGACCCGCCCACTTCCGCTTTGGGGGCCAGCAACAGTTGCCAGGGCAAGCCTGGGCATGGCAGGGGGCTTAAGGGGGCCTGGACCCGCCCACTTCCGCTTTGGGGGCCAGCAACAGTTGCCCTGGCAAGCCTGGGCATGGCAGGGGGCTTAAGGGGGCCTGGACCCGCCCACTTCCGCTTTAAGGGCCAGCAACAGTTGCCAGGGCAAGTATGGGCATGGCAGGGGGCTTAAGGGGGCCTGGACCCGCCCACTTCCGCTTTGGGGGCCAGCAACAGTTGCCCTGGCAAGCCTGGGCATGGCAGGGGGCTTAAGGGGGCCTGGACCCGCCCACTTCCGCTTTGGGGGCCAGCAACAGTTGCCAGGGCAAGCCTGGACATGGCAGAGGGCTTAAGGGGGCCTGGACCCGCCCACTTCCGCTTTGGGGGCCATCAACAGTTGCCAGGGCAAGCCTGGGCATGGCAGAGGGCTTAAGGGGGCCTGGACCCGCCCACTTCCGCTTTGGGGGCCAGCAACAGTTGCCCTGGCAAGCCTGGGCATGGCAGGGGGCTTAAGGGGGCCTGGACCCGCCCACTTCCGCTTTGGGGGCCAGCAACAGTTGCCAGGGCAAGCCTGGGCATGGCAGGGGGCTTATGGGGGCCTGGACCCGCCCACTTTCGCTTTGGGGCCAGCAACAGTTGCCAGGGCAAGCCTGGGCATGGCAGGGGGCTTAAGGGGGCCTGGACCCGCCCACTTCCGCTTTGGGGGCCAGCAACAGTTGCACTGGCAAGCCTGGGCATGGCAGGGGGCTTAAGGGGGCCTGGACCCGCCCACTTCCGCTTTAAGGGCCAGCAACAGTTGCCAGGGCAAGTCTGGGCATGGCAGGGGGCTTAAGGGGGCCTGGACCCGCCCACTTCCGCTTTGGGGGCCAGCAACAGTTGCCCTGGCAAGCCAGGGCATGGCAGGGGGCTTAAGGGGGCCTGGACCCGCCCACTTCCGCTTTGGGGGCCAGCAACAGTTGCCAGGGCAAGCCTGGACATGGCAGAGGGCTTAAGGGGGCCTGGACCCGCCCACTTCCGCTTTGGGGGCCATCAACAGTTGCCAGGGCAAGCCTGGGCATGGCAGAGGGCTTAAGGGGGCCTGGACCCGCCCACTTCCGCTTTGGGGGCCAGCAACAGTTGCCCTGGCAAGCCTGGGCATGGCAGGGGGCTTAAGGGGGCCTGGACCCGCCCACTTCCGCTTTGGGGGCCAGCAACAGTTGCCAGGGCAAGCCTGGGCATGGCAGGGGGCTTATGGGGGCCTGGACCCGCCCACTTTCGCTTTGGGGCCAGCAACAGTTGCCAGGGCAAGCCTGGGCATGGCAGGGGGCTTCAGGGGGCTTGGAACCGCCCACTTCCGCTTTGGGGGCCAGCAACAGTTGCCAGGGCAAGCCTGGGCATGGCAGGGGGCTTAAAGGGGCCTGGACCCGCCCACTTCCGCTTTGGGGGCCAGCAACAGTTGCCAGGGCAAGCCTGGGCATGGCAGGGGGCTTAAGGGGGCCTGGACCCGCCCACTTCCGCTTTGGGGGCCAGCAACAGTTGCCAGGGCAAGCCTGGGCATGGCAGGGGGCTTATGGGGGCCTGGACCTGCCCACTTCCGCTTTGGGGGCCAGCAACAGTTGCCAGGGCAAGCCTGGGCATGGCAGGGGGCTTAAGGGGGCCTGGACCCGCCCACTTCCGCTTTGGGGGCCAGCAACAGTTGCCAGGGCAAGCCTGGGCATGGCAGGGGGCTTAAGGGGGCCTGGACACGCCCACTTCCGCTTTGGGGGCCAGCAACAGTTGCCAGGGCAAGCCTGGGCATGGCAGGGGGCTTAAGGGGGCCTGGGCCCGCCCACTTCCGCTTTGGGGGCCAGCAACAGTTGCCCTGGCAAGCCTGGGAGTGGCAGGGGGCTTATGGGGGCCTGGACCCGCCCACTTCCGCTTTGGGGGCCAGCAACAGTTGCCAGGGCAAGCCTGGGCATGGCAGGGGGCTTAAGGGGGCCTGGACCCGCCCACTTCCGCTTTAAGGGCCAGCAACAGTTGCCAGGGCAAGCCTGGGCATGGCAGGGGGCTTAAGGGGGCCTGGACCCGCCCACTTCCGCTTTGGGGGCCAGCAACAGTTGCCAGGGCAAGCCTGGGCATGGCAGGGGGCTTAAGGGGGCCTGGACCCGCCCACTTCCGCTTTGGGGGCCAGCAACAGTTGCCAGGGCAAGCCTGGGCATGGCAGGGGGCTTAAGGGGGCCTGGACCCGCCCACTTCCGCTTTGGGGGCCAGCAACAGTTGCCAGGGCAAGCCTGGGCATGGCAGTGGGCTTCAGGGGGCCTGGACCCGCCCACTTCCACTTTGGGGGCCAGCAACAGTTGCCAGGGCAAGCCTGGGCATGGCAGGGGGCTTAAGGGGGCCTGGACCCGCCCACTTCGCTTTGGGGGCCAGCAACAGTTGCCAGGGCAAGCCTGGGCATGGCAGGGGGCTTATGGGGGCCTGGACCTGCCCACTTCCGCTTTGGGGGCCAGCAACAGTTGCCAGGGCAAGCCTGGGCATGGCAGGGGGCTTAAGGGGGCCTGGACCCGCCCACTTCCGCTTTGGGGGCCAGCAACAGTTGCCAGGGCAAGCCTGGGCATGGCAGGGGGCTTAAGGGGGCCTGGACACGCCCACTTCCGCTTTGGGGGCCAGCAACAGTTGCCAGGGCAAGCCTGGGCATGGCAGGGGGCTTAAGGGGGCCTGGGCCCGCCCACTTCCGCTTTGGGGGCCAGCAACAGTTGCCCTGGCAAGCCTGGGCATGGCAGGGGGCTTAAGGGGGCCTGGACCCGCCCACTTCCGCTTTGGGGGCCAGCAACAGTTGCCAGGGCAAGCCTGGGCATGGCAGAGGGCTTAAGGGGGCCTGGACCCGCCCACTTCCGCTTTGGTGGCCAGCAACAGTTGCCCTGGCAAGCCTGGGCATGGCAGGGGGCTTAAGGGGGCCTGGACCCGCCCACTTCCGCTTTGGGGGCCAGCAACAGTTGCCAGGGCAAGCCTGGGCATGGCAGGGGGCTTATGGGGGCCTGGACCCGCCCACTTTCGCTTTGGGGCCAGCAACAGTTGCCAGGGCAAGCCTGGGCATGGCAGGGGGCTTCAGGGGGCCTGGAACCGCCCACTTCCACTTTGGGGGCCAGCAACAGTTGCCAGGGCAAGCCTGGGCATGGCAGGGGGCTTAAGGGGGCCTGGACCCGCCCACTTCCGCTTTGGGGGCCAGCAACAGTTGCCAGGGCAAGCCTGGGCATGGCAGGGGGCTTATGGGGGCCTGGACCCGCCCACTTTCGCTTTGGGGCCAGCAACAGTTGCCAGGGCAAGCCTGGGCATGGCAGTGGGCTTCAGGGGGCCTGGACCCGCCCACTTCCACTTTGGGGGCCAGCAACAGTTGCCAGGGCAAGCCTGGGCATGGCAGGGGGCTTAAGGGGGCCTGGACCCGCCCACTTCCGCTTTGGAGGCCAGCAACAGTTGCCAGGGCAAGCCTGGGCATGGCAGGGGGCTTATGGGGGCCTGGACCTGCCCACTTCCGCTTTGGGGGCCAGCAACAGTTGCCAGGGCAAGCCTGGGCATGGCAGGGGGCTTAAGGGGGCCTGGACCCGCCCACTTCCGCTTTGGGGGCCAGCAACAGTTGCCAGGGCAAGCCTGGGCATGGCAGGGGGCTTAAGGGGGCCTGGACACGCCCACTTCCGCTTTGGGGGCCAGCAACAGTTGCCAGGGCAAGCCTGGGCATGGCAGGGGGCTTAAGGGGGCCTGGGCCCGCCCACTTCCGCTTTGGGGGCCAGCAACAGTTGCCCTGGCAAGCCTGGGCATGGCAGGGGGCTTAAGGGGGCCTGGACCCGCCCACTTCCGCTTTGGGGGCCAGCAACAGTTGCCAGGGCAAGCCTGGGCATGGCAGAGGGCTTAAGGGGGCCTGGACCCGCCCACTTCCGCTTTGGTGGCCAGCAACAGTTGCCCTGGCAAGCCTGGGCATGGCAGGGGGCTTAAGGGGGCCTGGACCCGCCCACTTCCGCTTTGGGGGCCAGCAACAGTTGCCAGGGCAAGCCTGGGCATGGCAGGGGCTTATGGGGGCCTGGACCCGCCCACTTTCGCTTTGGGGCCAGCAACAGTTGCCAGGGCAAGCCTGGGCATGGCAGGGGGCTTCAGGGGGCCTGGAACCGCCCACTTCCGCTTTGGGGGCCAGTAACAGTTGCCAGGGCAAGCCTGGGCATGGCAGGGGGCTTCAGGGGGCCTGGACCCGCCCACTTCCGATTTGGAGGCCAGCAACAGTTGCCAGGGCAAGCCTGGGCATGGCAGGGGGCTTAAGGGGGCCTGGGCCCGCCCACTTCCGCTTTGGGGGCCAGCAACAGTTGCCAGGGCAAGCCTGGGCATGGCAGGGGGCTTAAGAGGGCCTGGGCCCGCCCACTTCCGCTTTGGGGGCCAGCAACAGTTGCCAGGGCAAGCCTGGGCATGGCAGGGGGCTTAAGGGGGCCTGGACCCGCCCACTTCTGCTTTGGGGGCCAGCAACAGTTGCCAGGGCAAGCCTGGGCATGGCAGGGGGCTTAAGGGGGCCTGGACCCGCCCACTTCCGCTTTGGGGGCCAGCAACAGTTGCCAGGGCAAGCCTGGGCATGACAGGGGGCTTAAGGGGGCCTGGACCCGCCCACTTCCGCTTTGGGGGCCAGCAACAGTTGCCCTGGCAAGCCTGGGCATGGCAGGGGGCTTAAGGGGGCCTGGACCCGCCCACTTCCGCTTTGGGGGCCAGCAACAGTTGCCAGGGCAAGCCTGGGCATGGCAGAGGGCTTAAGGGGGCCTGGACCCGCCCACTTCCGCTTTGGGGGCCAGCAACAGTTGCCCTGGCAAGCCTGGGCATGGCAGGGGGCTTAAGGGGGCCTGGACCCGCCCACTTCTGCTTTGGGGGCCAGCAACAGTTGCCAGGGCAAGCCTGGGCATGGCAGGGGGCTTAAGGGGGCCTGGACCCGCCCACTTCCGCTTTAGGGGCCAGCAACAGTTGCCAGTGCAAGCCTGGGCATGGCAGGGGCCTTATGGGGGCCTGGACCCGCCCACTTTCGCTTTGGGGGCCAGCAACAGTTGCCAGGGCAAGCCTGGGCATGGCAGGGGGCTTCAGGGGGCCTGGAACCGCCCACTTCCGCTTTGGGGGCCAGCAACAGTTGCCAGGGCAAGCCTGGGCATGGCAGGGGGCTTAAGGGGGCCTGGACCCGCCCACTTCCGCTTTGGGGGCCAGCAACAGTTGCCAGGGCAAGCCTGGGCATGGCAGGGGGCTTAAGAGGGCCTGGACCCGCCCACTTCCGCTTTGGGGGCCAGCAACAGTTGCCAGGGCAAGCCTGGGCATGGCAGGGGGCTTATGGGGGCCTGGACCCGCCCACTTCCGCTTTGGGGGCCAGCAACAGTTGCCAGGGCAAGCCTGGGCATGGCAGGGGGCTTAAGGGGGCCTGGACCCGCCAACTTCCGCTTTGGGGGCCAGCAACAGTTGCCAGGGCAAGCCTGGGCATGGCAGGGGGCTTAAGGGGGCCTGGACACGCCCACTTCCGCTTTGGGGGCCAGCAACAGTTGCCAGGGCAAGCCTGGGCATGGCAGGGGGCTTAAGGGGGCCTGGACCCGCCCACTTCTGCTTTGGGGGCCAGCAACAGTTGCCAGGGCAAGCCTGGGCATGGCAGGGGGCTTAAGGGGGCCTGGACCCGTCCACTTCCGCTTTGGGGGCCAGCAACAGTTGCCAGGGCAAGCCTGGGCATGACAGGGGGCTTAAGGGGGCCTGGACCCGCCCACTTCCGCTTTGGGGGCCAGCAACAGTTGCCCTAGCAAGCCTGGGCATGGCAGGGGGATTAAGGGGGCCTGGACCCGCCCACTTCCGCTTTGGGGGCCAGCAACAGTTGCCAGGGCAAGCCTGGGCATGGCAGAGGGCTTAAGGGGGCCTGGACCCGCCCACTTCCGCTTTGGGGGCCAGCAACAGTTGCCCTGGCAAGCCTGGGCATGGCAGGGGGCTTAAGGGGGCCTGGACCCGCCCACTTCCGCTTTGGGGGCCAGCAACAGTTGCCAGGGCAAGCCTGGGCATGGCAGAGGGCTTAAGGGGGCCTGGACCCGCCCACTTCCGCTTTGGTGGCCAGCAACAGTTGCCCTGGCAAGCCTGGGCATGGCAGGGGGCTTAAGGGGGCCTGGACCCGCCCACTTCCGCTTTGGGGGCCAGCAACAGTTGCCAGGGCAAGCCTGGGCATGGCAGGGGGCTTCAGGGGGCCTGGAACCGCCCACTTCCGCTTTGGGGGCCAGTAACAGTTGCCAGGGCAAGCCTGGGCATGGCAGGGGGCTTCAGGGGGCCTGGACCCGCCCACTTCCGATTTGGAGGCCAGCAACAGTTGCCAGGGCAAGCCTGGGCATGGCAGGGGGCTTAAGGGGGCCTTGGCCCGCCCACTTCCGCTTTGGGGGCCAGCAACAGTTGCCAGGGCAAGCCTGGGCATGGCAGGGGGCTTAAGGGGGCCTGGGCCCGCCCACTTCCGCTTTGGGGGCCAGCAACAGTTGCCAGGGCAAGCCTGGGCATGGCAGGGGGCTTAAGGGGGCCTGGACCCGCCCACTTCTGCTTTGGGGGCCAGCAACAGTTGCCAGGGCAAGCCTGGGCATGGCAGGGGGCTTAAGGGGGCCTGGACCCGCCCACTTCCGCTTTGGGGGCCAGCAACAGTTGCCAGGGCAAGCCTGGGCATGACAGGGGGCTTAAGGGGGCCTGGACCCGCCCACTTCCGCTTTGGGGGCCAGCAACAGTTGCCCTGGCAAGCCTGGGCATGGCAGGGGGCTTAAGGGGGCCTGGACCCGCCCACTTCCGCTTTGGGGGCCAGCAACAGTTGCCAGGGCAAGCCTGGGCATGGCAGAGGGCTTAAGGGGGCCTGGACCCGCCCACTTCCGCTTTGGGGGCCAGCAACAGTTGCCCTGGCAAGCCTGGGCATGGCAGGGGGCTTAAGGGGGCCTGGACCCGCCCACTTCTGCTTTGGGGGCCAGCAACAGTTGCCAGGGCAAGCCTGGGCATGGCAGGGGGCTTAAGGGGGCCTGGACCCGCCCACTTCCGCTTTAGGGGCCAGCAACAGTTGCCAGTGCAAGCCTGGGCATGGCAGGGGCCTTATGGGGGCCTGGACCCGCCCACTTTCGCTTTGGGGCCAGCAACAGTTGCCAGGGCAAGCCTGGGCATGGCAGGGGGCTTCAGGGGGCCTGGAACCGCCCACTTCCGCTTTGGGGGCCAGCAACAGTTGCCAGGGCAAGCCTGGGCATGGCAGGGGGCTTAAGGGGGCCTGGACCCGCCCACTTCCGCTTTGGGGGCCAGCAACAGTTGCCAGGGCAAGCCTGGGCATGGCAGGGGGCTTAAGAGGGCCTGGACCCGCCCACTTCCGCTTTGGGGGCCAGCAACAGTTGCCAGGGCAAGCCTGGGCATGGCAGGGGGCTTATGGGGGCCTGGACCCGCCCACTTCCGCTTTGGGGGCCAGCAACAGTTGCCAGGGCAAGCCTGGGCATGGCAGGGGGCTTAAGGGGGCCTGGACCCGCCAACTTCCGCTTTGGGGGCCAGCAACAGTTGCCAGGGCAAGCCTGGGCATGGCAGGGGGCTTAAGGGGGCCTGGACACGCCCACTTCCGCTTTGGGGGCCAGCAACAGTTGCCAGGGCAAGCCTGGGCATGGCAGGGGGATTAAGGGGGCCTGGACCCGCCCACTTCTGCTTTGGGGGCCAGCAACAGTTGCCAGGGCAAGCCTGGGCATGGCAGGGGGCTTAAGGGGGCCTGGACCCGTCCACTTCCGCTTTGGGGGCCAGCAACAGTTGCCAGGGCAAGCCTGGGCATGACAGGGGGCTTAAGGGGGCCTGGACCTGCCCACTTCCGCTTTGGGGGCCAGCAACAGTTGCCCTAGCAAGCCTGGGCATGGCAGGGGGATTAAGGGGGCCTGGACCCGCCCACTTCCGCTTTGGGGGCCAGCAACAGTTGCCAGGGCAAGCCTGGGCATGGCAGAGGGCTTAAGGGGGCCTGGACCCGCCCACTTCCGCTTTGGGGGCCAGCAACAGTTGCCCTGGCAAGCCTGGGCATGGCAGGGGGCCTAAGGGGGCCTGGACCCGCCCACTTCCGCTTTGGGGGCCAGCAACAGTTGCCAGGGCAAGCCTGGGCATGGCAGGGGGCTTAAGGGGGCCTGGACCCGCCCACTTCCGCTTTGGGGGCCAGCAACAGTTGCCCTGGCAAGCCTGGGCATGGCAGGGGGCTTAAGGGGGCCTGGACCCGCCCACTTCCGCTTTAAGGGCCAGCAACAGTTGCCAGGGCAAGTATGGGCATGGCAGGGGGCTTAAGGGGGCCTGGACCCGCCCACTTCCGCTTTGGGGGCCAGCAACAGTTGCCCTGGCAAGCCTGGGCATGGCAGGGGGCTTAAGGGGGCCTGGACCCGCCCACTTCCGCTTTGGGGGCCAGCAACAGTTGCCAGGGCAAGCCTGGACATGGCAGAGGGCTTAAGGGGGCCTGGACCCGCCCACTTCCGCTTTGGGGGCCATCAACAGTTGCCAGGGCAAGCCTGGGCATGGCAGAGGGCTTAAGGGGGCCTGGACCCGCCCACTTCCGCTTTGGGGGCCAGCAACAGTTGCCCTGGCAAGCCTGGGCATGGCAGGGGGCTTAAGGGGGCCTGGACCCGCCCACTTCCGCTTTGGGGGCCAGCAACAGTTGCCAGGGCAAGCCTGGGCATGGCAGGGGGCTTATGGGGGCCTGGACCCGCCCACTTTCGCTTTGGGGCCAGCAACAGTTGCCAGGGCAAGCCTGGGCATGGCAGGGGGCTTAAGGGGACCTGGACCCGCCCACTTCCGCTTTGGGGGCCAGCAACAGTTGCCAGGGCAAGCCTGGGCATGACAGGGGGCTTAAGGGGGCCTGGACCCGCCCACTTCCGCTTTGGGGGCCAGCAACAGTTGCCCTGGCAAGCCTGGGCATGGCAGGGGGCTTAAGGGGGCCTGGACCCGCCCACTTCCGCTTTGGGGGCCAGCAACAGTTACCAGGGCAAGCCTGGGCATGGCAGAGGGCTTAAGGGGGCCTGGACCCGCCCACTTCCGCTTTGGGGGCCAGCAACAGTTGCCCTGGCAAGCCTGGGCATGGCAGGGGGCTTAAGGGGGCCTGGACCCGCCCACTTCCGCTTTGGGGGCCAGCAACAGTTGCCAGGGCAAGCCTGGGCATGGCAGGGGGCTTAAGGGGGCCTGGACCCGCCCACTTCCGCTTTGGGGGCCAGCAACAGTTGCCAGGGCAAGCCTGGGCATGGCAGGGGGCTTAAGGGGGCCTGGACCCGCCCACTTCCGCTTTGGGGGCCAGCAACAGTTGCCAGGGCAAGCCTGGGCATGGCAGGGGGCTTAAGGGGGCCTGGACCCGCCCACTTCCGCTTTGGGGGCCAGCAACAGTTGCCAGGGCAAGCCTGGGCATGTCAGGGGGCTTAAGGGGGCCTGGACCCGCCCACTTCCGCTTTGGGGGCCAGCAACAGTTGCCAGGGCAAGCCTGGGCATGTCAGGGGGCTTATGGGGGCCTGGACCCGCCCACTTTCGCTTTGGGGCCAGCAACAGTTGCCAGGGCAAGCCTGGGCATGGCAGGGGGCTTCAGGGGGCCTGGAACCGCCCACTTCTGCTTTGGGGGCCAGCAACAGTTGCGAGGGCAAGCCTGGGCATGGCAGGGGGCTTAAGGGGGCCTGGACCCGCCCACTTCCGCTTTGGGGGCCAGCAACAGTTGCCAGGGCAAGCCTGGGCATGGCAGGGGGCTTAAGGGGGCCTGGGCCTGCCCACTTCCGCTTTGGGGGCCAGCAACAGTTGCCAGGGCAAGCCTGGGCATGGCAGGGGGCTTAAGGGGGCCTGGACCCGCCCACTTCCGCTTTGGGGGCCAGCAACAGTTGCCAGGGCAAGCCTGGGCATGGCAGGGGGCTTAAGGGGGCCTGGACCCGCCCACTTCCGCTTTGGGGGCCAGCAACAGTTGCCAGGGCAAGCCTGGGCATGACAGGGGGCTTAAGGGGGCCTGGACCCGCTCACTTCCGCTTTGGGGGCCAGCAACAGTTGCCCTGGCAAGCCTGGGCATGGCAGGGGGCTTAAGGGGGCCTGGACCCGCCCACTTCCGCTTTGGGGGCCAGCAACAGTTGCCAGGGCAAGCCTGGCAATGGCAGGGGGCTTAAGGGGGCCTGGACCCACCCACTTCCGCTTTGGGGGCCAGCAACAGTTGCCAGGGCAAGCCTGGGCATGGCAGGGGGCTTAAGGGGGCCTGGACCCGCTCACTTCCGCTTTGGGGGCCAGCAACAGTTGCCCTGGCAAGCCTGGGCATGGCAGGGGGCTTAAGGGGGCCTGGACCCGCCCACTTCCGCTTTGGGGGCCAGCAACAGTTGCCCTGGCAAGCCTGGGCATGGCAGGGGGCTTAAGGGGGCCTGGACCCGCCCACTTCCGCTTTGGGGGCCAGCAACAGTTGCCAGGGCAAGCCTGGGCATGGCAGGGGGCTTAAGGGGGCCTGGACCCGCCCACTTCCGCTTTGGGGGCCAGCAACAGTTGCCCTGGCAAGCCTGGGCATGGCAGGGGGCTTAAGGGGGCCTGGACCCGCCCACTTCCGCTTTGGGGGCCAGCAACAGTTGCCAGGGCAAGCCTGGGCATGGCAGGGGGCTTAAGGGGGCCTGGACCCACCCACTTCCGCTTTGGGGGCCAGCAACAGTTGCCAGGGCAAGCCTGGGCATGGCAGGGGGCTTATGGGGGCCTGGACCCGCCCACTTTCGCTTTGGGGCCAGCAACAGTTGCCAGGGCAAGCCTGGGCATGGCAGGGGGCTTCAGGGGGCCTGGAACCGCCCACTTCCGCTTTGGGGGCCAGTAACAGTTGCCAGGGCAAGCCTGGGCATGGCAGGGGGCTTCAGGGGGCCTGGACCCGCCAACTTCCGCTTTGGAGGCCAGCAACAGTTGCCAGGGCAAGCCTGGGCATGGCAGGGGGCTTAAGGGGGCCTGGGCCCGCCCACTTCCGCTTTGGGGGCCAGCAACAGTTGCCAGGGCAAGCCTGGGCATGGCAGGGGGCTTAAGGGGGCCTGGGCCCGCCCACTTCCGCTTTGGGGGCCAGCAACAGTTGCCAGGGCAAGCCTGGGCATGGCAGGGGGCTTAAGGGGGCCTGGACCCGCCCACTTCTGCTTTGGGGGCCAGCAACAGTTGCCAGGGCAAGCCTGGGCATGGCAGGGGGCTTAAGGGGGCCTGGACCCGCCCACTTCCGCTTTGGGGGCCAGCAACAGTTGCCAGGGCAAGCCTGGGCATGACAGGGGGCTTAAGGGGGCCTGGACCCGCCCACTTCCGCTTTGGGGGCCAGCAACAGTTGCCCTGGCAAGCCTGGGCATGGCAGGGGGCTTAAGGGGGCCTGGACCCGCCCACTTCCGCTTTGGGGGCCAGCAACAGTTGCCAGGGCAAGCCTGGGCATGGCAGAGGGCTTAAGGGGGCCTGGACCCGCCCACTTCCGCTTTGGGGGCCAGCAACAGTTGCCCTGACAAGCCATGGCATGGCAGGGGGCTTAAGGGGGCCTGGACCCGCCCACTTCCGCTTTGGGGGCCAGCAACAGTTGCCCTGGCAAGCCTGGGCATGACAGGGGGCTTAAGGGGGCCTGGACCCGCCGACTTCCGCTTTGGGGGCCAGCAACAGTTGCCCTGGCAAGCCTGGGCATGGCAGGGGGCTTAAGGGGGCCTGGACCCGCCCACTTCCGCTTTGGGGGCCAGCAACAGTTGCCAGGGCAAGCCTGGGCATGGCAGAGGGCTTAAGGGGGCCTGGACCCGCCCACTTCCGCTTTGGGGGCCAGCAACAGTTGCCCTGGCAAGCCTGGGCATGGCAGGGGGCTTAAGGGGGCCTGGACCCGCCCACTTCTGCTTTGGGGGCCAGCAACAGTTGCCAGGGCAAGCCTGGGCATGGCAGGGGGCTTAAGGGGGCCTGGACCCGCCCACTTCCGCTTTAGGGGCCAGCAACAGTTGCCAGTGCAAGCCTGGGCATGGCAGGGGCCTTATGGGGGCCTGGACCCGCCCACTTTCGCTTTGGGGCCAGCAACAGTTGCCAGGGCAAGCCTGGGCATGGCAGGGGGCTTCAGGGGGCCTGGAACCGCCCACTTCCGCTTTGGGGGCCAGCAACAGTTGCCAGGGCAAGCCTGGGCATGGCAGGGGGCTTAAGGGGGC
This sequence comes from Crinia signifera, assembly GCF_055691185.1. NCBI lineage: Eukaryota > Metazoa > Chordata > Amphibia > Anura > Myobatrachidae > Crinia > Crinia signifera. The sequence goes on from NW_028142722.1 coordinate 33,384, forward strand.
CTGGACCCGCCCACTTCCGCTTTGGGGGCCAGCAACAGTTGCCAGGGCAAGCCTGGGCATGGCAGGGGGCTTAAGAGGGCCTGGACCCGCCCACTTCCGCTTTGGGGGCCAGCAACAGTTGCCAGGGCAAGCCTGGGCATGGCAGGGGGCTTATGGGGGCCTGGACCCGCCCACTTCCGCTTTGGGGGCCAGCAACAGTTGCCAGGGCAAGCCTGGGCATGGCAGGGGGCTTAAGGGGGCCTGGACCCGCCAACTTCCGCTTTGGGGGCCAGCAACAGTTGCCAGGGCAAGCCTGGGCATGGCAGGGGGCTTAAGGGGGCCTGGACACGCCCACTTCCGCTTTGGGGGCCAGCAACAGTTGCCAGGGCAAGCCTGGGCATGGCAGGGGGCTTAAGGGGGCCTGGACCCGCCCACTTCTGCTTTGGGGGCCAGCAACAGTTGCCAGGGCAAGCCTGGGCATGGCAGGGGGCTTAAGGGGGCCTGGACCCGTCCACTTCCGCTTTGGGGGCCAGCAACAGTTGCCAGGGCAAGCCTGGGCATGACAGGGGGCTTAAGGGGGCCTGGACCCGCCCACTTCCGCTTTGGTGGGCCAGCAACAGTTGCCCTAGCAAGCCTGGGCATGGCAGGGGGATTAAGGGGGCCTGGACCCGCCCACTTCCGCTTTGGGGGCCAGCAACAGTTGCCAGGGCAAGCCTGGGCATGGCAGAGGGCTTAAGGGGGCCTGGACCCGCCCACTTCCGCTTTGGGGGCCAGCAACAGTTGCCCTGGCAAGCCTGGGCATGGCAGGGGGCTTAAGGGGGCCTGGACCCGCCCACTTCCGCTTTGGGGGCCAGCAACAGTTGCCAGGGCAAGCCTGGGCATGGCAGGGGGCTTAAGAGGGCCTGGACCCGCCCACTTCCGCTTTGGGGGCCAGCAACAGTTGCCAGGGCAAGCCTGGGCATGGCAGGGGGCTTATGGGGGCCTGGACCCGCCCACTTCCGCTTTGGGGGCCAGCAACAGTTGCCAGGGCAAGCCTGGGCATGGCAGGGGGCTTAAGGGGGCCTGGACCCGCCAACTTCCGCTTTGGGGGCCAGCAACAGTTGCCAGGGCAAGCCTGGGCATGGCAGGGGGCTTAAGGGGGCCTGGACACGCCCACTTCCGCTTTGGGGGCCAGCAACAGTTGCCAGGGCAAGCCTGGGCATGGCAGGGGGATTAAGGGGGCCTGGACCCGCCCACTTCTGCTTTGGGGGCCAGCAACAGTTGCCAGGGCAAGCCTGGGCATGGCAGGGGGCTTAAGGGGGCCTGGACCCGTCCACTTCCGCTTTGGGGGCCAGCAACAGTTGCCAGGGCAAGCCTGGGCATGACAGGGGGCTTAAGGGGGCCTGGACCTGCCCACTTCCGCTTTGGGGGCCAGCAACAGTTGCCCTAGCAAGCCTGGGCATGGCAGGGGGATTAAGGGGGCCTGGACCCGCCCACTTCCGCTTTGGGGGCCAGCAACAGTTGCCAGGGCAAGCCTGGGCATGGCAGAGGGCTTAAGGGGGCCTGGACCCGCCCACTTCCGCTTTGGGGGCCAGCAACAGTTGCCCTGGCAAGCCTGGGCATGGCAGGGGGCCTAAGGGGGCCTGGACCCGCCCACTTCCGCTTTGGGGGCCAGCAACAGTTGCCAGGGCAAGCCTGGGCATGGCAGGGGGCTTA
>NW_028142723.1:0-30000 GCF_055691185.1 Crinia signifera
TAAGGATTGTTGCGTTGTGTACCCAGCTTTAGAGAATAACTATAGAATTGTGCTAGATAATTAGTAGTCAATAAATAATATAAAGACCCCAGCAATTGTAACGCAGGTAATGAACTATACCTGTGTGCGCTTAGTAAGGTGCGCTAGTTAATCCACTAAGCTTCCAGATGCATCGGGCAGGTAAGCGATGTCAGGAGGCTGATTCTAATCGTGTAGTTGGGGTAGAGATTGTAGTATGTATTCCCACACACACGTGCGCAAACATACGTTGCTAAGGTTGGCGATCGATGGGCTGCATTATTATTATCATCCTTTATTTATATGCTGCACCAAGGGATCCAAAGCTACCAATACAAAGTACATTACAAATAGGCAAAACATCGATGGTTTGTGATGCTAGAGAGCTGCTGTTGGTAGATGCGGCCCATTGGGGGCAGTGCTAAGCTAAGGACTCTGCAAAAGATGGCAGAGAACCATCAGCCATCGATGGTTAACAACCAAATACATATTACTTTTTACGATTAGAGGAATGGAAGGAGAAACAAGGGGAAGACACTAGTTAGTCAAAAATGGTGGGGGAAGTAGGTGTTCTTCCCTACAGAAGGGACAACCATCAATTGGTGCAAACCATCGATGGCTCACTGTTTATAATTCCATACCATCAAGGACAGGTTTTTCACTGATCACACCATTGATAATTACCCCCGTGGGTGGCCATCCATTTGTCATATAGACAAGGATTATATATATATATACTAGGTGATTCATCGCGCCCTACGGGCGCTCATCACACCGTCGTAAGGGGCTGCGCCCCCTTAATTTGTGAACATTTGTATATGAGAAAGATGGTTAGAATTGTATGAAAGATGGCCTGCATTGCAACTTGAGTTATAGGTGAAATGTGTTAAATAGAGAGCATATGATGTGGAAGGGGGTGTGTCTTGTTTTGTTTAATTAAAAAGCGGTTACAGAGTAAGATGTACATTGATAGTGTGGATGGTACAGTGACATTTGTGGGTGTGTGTGGGGGGGGGGGGCTGTGTGTGCATGTTGTTTAGGTGTGTGTGTTCAATAGTATAGTAGGGTGTTTCTGAGTCAGCGGCTCCCCACTGGCGGAGGTCACGACACAGGAAAACAGGAGGCTGGGTAGTGATCGGGGGGTCCGTGAATTGCGGGAGGGGGGGGGGGCACGGGGCGCGATAATTCACCTAGTTGGTTATATATTCTTGTAGAAGGATGGTAGGATGTTGCTGTCATTCAGAATGCATTTACATAAACAGTAATAGTAGCAGGTAAAGGTCTGACTTAAAACACCTACAGTGAAACAGAACAGGTGTTATATATTATACAAAGAATTGGTTGATGATGTGTAGGTGGACGTGCACATAGTTCATAGTTGTCACTGGAAAAAATTGCTACAAGAAAAAATCAACACAGAAAGTTCAACACATGTGGCACTTCATCGGTGTCCATGTCGACACATGAGAATGAATATGAAAACATTCAAAAAAAAGAAAAATAAATCTTCAAAAACTCATGTCAACCTTTTTCATTGTCGACCATAGCCGTGCCAGTGTTTTGCATGTGCCATTTAATCCTGGGGTTGCCGTGAATCGCGCGCGGGGGTGGGGGGGAGGGAGGAGGTGAGGGGTGTCCGCGAATCACGGGAGGAGGGGTCGTGGGTGGATGCCGTGAATTGCGGGGGGGGGGGGTGGGTGCCGCGAATCGTGGCACCGTGAACCGTGGGAGGGGGGGCCCGGGGGGTTGTCGCGAATCGTGGGAGGGGGGATCGTGGGAGTCACCGGGTGTGCTGCGAATCGCCACAAGAAAAAATCAACACAGAAAGGTCAACACATGTAAATGTTGACATAAGTGTGGCACTTCATTGGTGTCCATGTCGACACATGAGAATGAATATGAAAACATTGAAAAAGTGAAAAATAAATCTTGTCAACCTTTTTCATTGTCGACCATAGCCATGTCAGTGTTTTGCATGTGCCATTTAATCGTGGGGATGCCGTGAATGGGGGGGGGGGGGAGGTGCATACCCAACATGACCCTCTCCAGGAGGGACACATTGCTCTGTTTCTGGACTTTCTTCTTAATTATGGATTACCATCACCTGTGCTTAAACACCTTTCTTGTCAAGTACCCTGTTTAAAATGACAGGTGATGACAATCATAAATTAAGATGGAAGTCCACAAACAGAGCATTCTGTCCCTCCTGGAGAGGGTCATGTTGGGAGGTATAGAGGTGTGGGGCGCTCACCTGGTGTGTCTGGTGAGTAGTTGTGTCTTTGCTGTGTAACATGGAGAGGCAGAGGGTGTCTGGCACTGTCTGTGGGCTCACTGGGCTGGTTCTCTGTCATGTGAGTCAATCATGTGAGTCAGAGGCTCCACCCAGCGTTATAGCTCCAGACACACTTTGAGTGACAGATGTAGCCAAATATATAAGAGATATATAACCACACACAGGGATCAGCAGCCTCATAACTCCTCCTACTCCTTCCCTTAGCTCCCCCACCTCCTCCTCATCTACTCTCCATCCTCCGCTCCGTCCTCCTCTCCTCTCCTCCCCCCCTCTCCGCCCCCACAACCTCTCTTCAGCTTCCCTTCCTCCGCTCCTCCTCTCCTCTGCTCCTCCTTTCCTCTGCTTCCCCTCCTTTCTTCTGCTTCCAATCCTCTTCACCCCTCCCCTGCTTTCCCTTCTCCTTGTCTCCGCTCCTCTTCTCCTCAGCTACCACATCTCTTTCCCTCCTCCACTACCCCTCCTCCTCCTCTCCTTTGCTTCCCTCCTGCTCACCTCATCTCCTCCGCACCCCCTCCCCTTCTCTCACTTCTCCGCTTCCCCTCTCTTCCTCTCCCCCTCCCCCCCTCTCCTCTTCTCCTGCTCTCCCTTCTCCTCTCCTCCTCTACTCTGCTCCCCCTCCTCTTACTCCTCTCCCTCCTCCTCTTCTCTGCTCCCCTTCTCTCTCTCCTCCCCACCACTTTTCGTCGGAGGAGGAGGAGCATTTCAATCGCTGCTGATCATGTACCATGCAGCACCAATGACAAGAGGTACACAGTGCCTTCTGTGCTACTTCTCTACATGTCCGCTTCTCTCCTCCTCCACTCCTTTGCTCCTTCTCTGATCCCCCTCCTCCACTCCTTTGCTCCTTCTTCTCTGATCCCTCTCCTCCTCTCCTCCTTCCCCTCCTCCTCTCCCCAGCTCTCCCTTTCCCCTCTTTTGCTCTCCTCACCAATTTCCCCACACTTTTCTCTCTCTGACTGCCAGTGAACCTGTGCTGGGGTACAGGAAGAGAAGACCCAGCGCCGGGGAGATGGAGCAGGAAGAGATGACTAGCACAGAAGAAGAGAAAGTGCAGCAGACCCAGTCTGCCCAGGAGCAGGGGCAGCAAAATCATCGCTACCATCGCTGCTGATTGTCACAGGAGGTACCCAGCACCAGCTTGCACTGCGCTCCCTTCTCTGCACCTCCTCCATGCCTCCTCTCCTCCTCCTCTCCCCCTCTTCTTGTCTGCTCCTGCTCTCTGTTCTCCCCTCCTCCTCAGCTCCCCAACCACCTCCTCCGCTCCCCCTCCTCCTTTCCTGTTTCCCCCTCCTTTCTTTTGCTTCCAATACTCCTCACCCCCTCCCCTACTTTCCTTTCTTCTTTCCTCTCACTCCTCAGCTCCCCTTCCTCTTCTGCTTCCCCTCCTCCTCTCGCTTCCCTCCTGCTCACCTCCTATACTCCGCACCCCCTCCCCTTCTCTGCTCCTCCACTCCCCCCTCCTCTCCTTCACTTCCCCTCCTCCACACCCCCTCTCCTTTCTCTCTCTCCACCCTCTCTCTCTCTCCACCCTCTCTCTCTCTCTCTCCACCCTCTCTCTCTCTCTCCACCCTCTCTCTCTCCACCCTCTCTCTCTCTCTCTCTCCACCCTCTCTATCTCCACCCTCCACCCTCTCTCTCTCTCTCTCTCCACCCTCTCTCTCTCTCTCTCCACTCTCTCTCTCGCCTCACCCTCTCTCTCTCTCGCCTCACCCTCTCTCTCTCGCCTCACCCCCCCTCTCTCTCTCTCTCGCCTCACCCTCTCTCTCTCTCGCCTCACCCTCTCTCTCTCTCGCCTCACCCTCTCTCTCGCCTCACCCTCTCTCTCTCGCCTCACCCTCTCTCTCTCGCCTCACTCTCTCTCTCTCTCTCGCCTCACCCTCTCGCCTCACTCTCTCTCTCTCTCGCCTCACCCTCTCTCTCTCTCGCCTCACCCTCTCTCTCTCGCCTCACCCTCTCTCTCTCTCGCCTCACCCTCTCTCTCCACCCTCTCTCTCTCGCCTCACCCTCTCTCCACCCTCTCTCTCTCTCTACCCTCTCTCTCTCCACCCTCTCTCTCTCTCTTAGCGATCAGTTTGACCATGTTATTATTGTATACAGAGATCCATATGTAACACACCCGTCCGGATCCCTGTGTTAACACCATACAATTGTCACGCTAGATGCGGTGACATCTCCTTCACATCACTTCTTAAACATTGCTCGGGCAGTAGTCCCGTGGCATCTGAAATTTACACTTCAAACTTGCACCATTTTTTAACATTGTTTTACTGTTTTAATGTAGGTTATTTATGTGCCATTTATGTGTTGTTATAGGCAGAAGCCAAACCCGGATCCTGGAGCGGAGGTTGTCATACAGAAGTGGGCGATACGGTGGGGTCACCATAGCAACCCATCTACAACAGAGGGGAGCGTGATGATGCAGTGAGGCTCCGCCCACTGACATCCGCCCGCACCGGAAGCCGCACTGGAGGCAACCGGGACGCTCCACGTACGGGAATGGTGAGTATGCACATGCTGTATGTATTTAAATGTTTGCTGTGTCACCCGCACGCGTTGTACACCTTGACAAAGGGGTATCCAGTCCCCGAAACGTCGGTCACCTCCAATAAACACATTGTTAAGCCCACGGAGTGCCGCTGCCTGCTTGGATAATTCCTTAGATAGATAGATAGATACCAGAAAGAACCCCCACTGGGGGAATAAACAGCACTCACCAGTCTGTAGTTCAATGGAGGTACAACCAGGAGGTAATCCAAAGTTTATTTTCTGCAAGAGAGATCTTCTGACGTTTCGGTCCCCGCTGGTACCTTTATCAAGGCAGCCACTGTGTCAAATAGTCGCAACTTAAATCTGTGTGGGAAGGGGGATATATAGCCTTTGAGTATAAAGAAATATAAAAATATATGATACAGCCAGTACAGGATATGGCGGGTGAGCCAGTGACAGGGACTATAGAGAGGTAGGGCAGGGGGATCAGAGGCGGTCCTGCAGCGATGCATAACCCACAACAGAGAGAGCCGGCACAGGGAAGGGTGATCCCTGGAGAGGACAAGGGCCTGTGCAGTGCTGTGAGCTGCTGACCTGTAAGGAGCGGAGGCTGCGCAGCTGTGAGACCAGGAATGGCGCCAGGAGAGCCAGGCTCCTCCAAGTCCCCTACTGCTGCCACCTGCCAGAGGGAAGGGAACCGCGCTGCCCCCACTAGCTGCCAACCACAGGAGGAGCCCCAAACCCGGAGAGAACAGAATGATGTGTGCTGCCGAGGTGTCCTACATAGTGCCTGCCTGTGGAGGAGCCGAGAGGGTGAAGACTAGAACCTCAAGGAAGAAGGTGCTGAGGGGGTAAATTACCTGGGAGCACACCCAGCCGGAGGATTCTCCTGAAGTTGCTCCGAAGAAGATAGAGGACGCAGCAAGTGGAGACCAAGGTGCGCAGGCACCGTGGAGGACACCCGCTCTCGAGGAACCAGGACTGGAGGACATGCAAAGGACCCCTAGCTGGAGACCTGTAGAAGCCCCCTCAGTGGTGCGGAGCTGCCCCTAGAGATGCCTGCCCGAAAGTAAGTTAAGAACACTATGTAACATTAAGGACAGGAGCTGCTCAGAGGACAGGTGACAGCCCAGCGGAGGAGAGGATAGAGGAGGATCCCCAGCCTGATTGGAGCCGGGGGTGGAAGCAGAGGCCGACCCAGAACAGCACAACAGGCGGAGCAGAGGACGACCCAGCACCTCCTGCTGCAGGAGCCGAGGACACGGGACACAAGGCAGACGTCAGGCTCATGGCAGATGCTGTGCGGCTGTGGTACAGGTATATGTGCGCTGTTGTGTGTTTATGCTGGGCGTTATGGGTAATAGAGGAGGTTTCTTTTTTAGGATGTCGGTATGTGGTAGACTTGCTATGTATAGGATGTGTAGTATGCTAGGGTTTGTGGTTATAGTGGATGTATTTGTGTATGCAGGGCACCATTTGCGGATGTACTAAAAGGATGATCACAAAAAGGGATGATCGGGATGATTGCCTGCAGTTCCTATTCGCACCACTAGATGTCACAATTTTTTTTACTTCAACTGAGAATTTGTATGTTGGACACTGGTTGTGTATCCTGGACAGTCGGTAGAATAGGTAATCAGCGCTCAGTATCATTCTGTGGAGTTTTCGTAGCTTCTTAAAAGAAGCTGTAAGCGCTGCACAGGGAGGCCAGGCAGCGTCTCCCCTGTGCACAGTGAGCTGACAGGACGCGCTTCTGTCAGCTCCTGCTGTGCTAGCAGTGTGAGGATTCACTAATGAGAATCCTCACACTGTGCCTACCTAGCTAGTGTAAAAGTTAATAAAATAATAAAAACCCTAACTAACTCTACTCCTTCGGCTGCTCCGGCAGCCCTTTAGAATAGCACCCACTCCAGTGGGCACCTAACACGAACTGAGGAGTCTGGGATGCAGTAGGGGAGGAGCCTACCCTCCAAAAGCTTTAGGATAGGTGCCTGGCTCCTGCGGACCCTCCTACATCCCAATGTGAAGCTGTGTCACCAGGACCATTGAAAGAGAAAAGTATGTGCTGCACATACTTTTTGTACTTGCTTTTCATCGCATTGTATGCACAACGCATGTACAAGGATGAATGCGATGCGTGCTATTTAAGCTCAAAATGCACGCCCGCATCGAGACGTGTATGGGCACCTTAAGTCAGAGAGAACCTGAGAATTCTGACTGGGAAGTGCAATTAACAGGTCAGATGTGGACTGCTGCTTTGAAGTTGGATATCTCCATTTCCCCAGGGCCGATTTTATAAATTCTGGTATCCCTGGAAAAAGGGGATCCTCAGCTATCAGAGTATGGCCCTTATACACCTGGGGCCCCAGAGCAAGTGCCCATTAAGCCCATACGAAAAGACCGCCCTGGTCCCGGTTCGCTGACGTCATCCGGGGGCGATTATGCTGTGTACACACGGGGGCGATAGGGGCTGAAATAGCTGGGAATATGGTTGCTGAGCGACCATATTGCCAGTGATTGGAGTGTGCACCAGCGATAAATCGCCGGGTGCGCGCTCCCGTTTTCACAAAACGGGACACTGGGCAATATGATTGCTGATATGATTGCTAGCAATATATTGCCAGCGATCATATTGCCCCGTGTGTACGCACCTTTATTCCTAACAATTTTGCTGCACCCGTCATCTTGAAACGTGCACATGTCCCTTTGTTGATGAATTTACAAGACTGCCTAATTAGAGCAATAATTGATATTTGCGTGGAGATTAATAACAGTATTACAGACACACATGCTATGACCGATAACACACACGTAACAGACTTATTTTAATTTTTTTTCTAATGCACTTTATTTCACATTTATCACTTTTCACTTATGTTTTTAATATTTCGCTGTCCTTAATAAATGATTCAATAAACATCATGTTTTAGCCAATTCTCTGTTTCTTGGGTCACTTTATTAATGTACCTATAACATTAATCAGAACATTAATATATGCTAACCTAGATTGCCCCTTGTAGGAATACTTTATCTTTCTTTGCTTCCAAGTCTAATACATATTCCTGGGTGCGCCTCCCCCATTACCAATTTATACTTAATATAGTAATGCAGGGGTGAGATAGCTATACCAATTACAGGCCGTTCGGATTGATAGCCTCTATTTATTAACCTGTATCAGCGATATCAGATGGTCGACAGTCATCAGGTCGACATACTGCAAAGTCGACATGGGTCTAGGTCGACAGGTCATTAGGTCAACATGGTCTAGGTCGACTGGGTTTTTCACTGGATTTTTGGGGGGGTTTTTGAGCCGACATGTGCCGACAGGCGGAATTTCATGCCCTACCATCCACTAGGGCAGGCGTTCCCAACCACGGTCCTCAAGGCACACCAACAGTGCAGGTTTTAGTGATATCCAGGCTTCAGCACAGATGGATTAATCCAAATCACAGGTACTAATTAAGTCACCTGTGCTCAAGCCTGGATATCATTAAAACCTGTACTGTTGGTGTGCCTTGAGGACCGTGGTTGGGAACGCCTGCACTAGGGTGTGGTGGGAGAATAACATAGAGTGCCAAGCACAGCCAGACATGCGAGGCGATGCGGTGCACTTAATCCTGTGTCCATGTTGACTGTGTCGGCATTCGGGTAAAAAAAAAGGTACAAAACCCCATGTTGAGCTAGACCATTTTGACCTAATGCTTTTTTGGACCAAATGACCTGTTGACCTTGACCCATGTCGACCTTGCAGTATGTTGACCTAATGACTGTCGACAATCTTTAGGTCGACCATATGATCCTTACCTGTTTCAGCAAGGGGTGTGAGGCCAATTTCTCTCTTTCTCTCCAGGGAATGGAGAAATATCTGTGTTTAGAGCCAGACTAGAATCACGTCTGCCCGCAGACAATAGATCGGGTATCATTTTTTTTTTTTTTTTTTATGTATGTTTGACAAAGGCCATACACTTCACTGGAGGCGAAGATCCGCAGACGAAGGCCAGAGCATACAGCTAATTGCTGCCGATCCTACTATTAAAAAAGAAAAAGGAATGTATTGTATACACAGAACATCGAACATGCCTTCCAACTTTTACCAATAGATCAGTGGGACCTGCATGCAGCTGGCCCTGGAAAGGGGCGGGGCTATGTGCAACGGGGGCGGGACCGGGCATCGAGGCCCCGGGTTTTCCATCCTCTTTGCCAGCGTACCCAGCCCCGTCTCTCCTTGCTGCGCACGGCACCTATCCAGCAATCACCGGCTGCTCCACAAAGCAGAGCAGCCATGATCACCTCCCCTCAAGGGACATCAGGGCAGGCTCCAAATAGCGGGACCATACCACTGTAATCAGGACAGTTGGGAGGAATGCTATAAATACATTATCATGTAGCGCATATTATTCCTGTTGTCCGACTCTATCTGTATGACTACATGTGAAGGAAAACACAGAGGCTGCTTCTTTTGCCCAACGTTTGGGAATTTATGATATTTTAGTTTTCGGAACTTGTCTCCTGTCCTACATAACAGTTTATAGACGCTGTGACCAGGGGTGAGGGTCATTAAGTCGACAGTAATTAGATCTTTTGGTCGGCAGTGAAAAGGTCTACATATGAAAAAGATCGACCTGGTTTAAATTGACGCTGAAAACGGTCGACACAATCCAAAAGGCTGCATGAAAAAGGTCAACACAGGAATAGGTCGACATGAGTTATTAAAGAAAATTGTGTATGTGGAAATCTGCTGACACGGGCACTGTATAAGTGTACAGCGACACGGACACACAGCTCCAATTTCTATTCACTTTTTTCTTAATGCACTTTTTTAATTTTAACCTATTTTGCTGTTTTGTGCCAATGAATAAACTGTATATTTAGAACAATTGGTCTGTACACAGACTCCGTCCTGCCCCCACTTAAAGTTATTCCTCCTGGTTATATATGGTGGCTAATTATTAATATTATGTAGTTTGAGCAGAAAATATTGTGGTATCAGTGGATGAGTCAAAAACTCAGGCTGCTCCCGGATCCGAAGGCGCTATAGAGTACAGTATTTTATTTTCTTTGTATACTCTATTATTATGCTATAGTTGCAGCTGGATACCAGCATTAAGATCTCCAAGGGATCCATTTGCACACTTTTGTACAGTTTGTCAGTAAGACCGCTATCCGGAGTGAAAACTTACATTCACTATCCATTTACCTAAGGGTATGTACATTCTCAGTATTGAAAAAGTAACTACTTAATTGTGTATATACTAAATTAGTAATATGGCCTTTCTCCACCACCTAGAAAGTTACCCCTGAGGAAGTCATTTTTTTTGACGAAACGCCTTGGGAGTTTTTTCCTGATTATATCGATTCGACCAACTGACTGCATACAAGCAAAAATGTTTTTACTTTGTTTTTAAATTAATTGTATTAAATACTGTTGTACAGTGACCTGTCGATATATTTTCTTGATCCTTCTGGTGGTGGATCTCCATAAAATAGTGGCGCGCTCTGTCTTCTATCTTTTTTCTTCTATTCCCCACTTCCCCCGCTAACAGGAGGGACTGACAGAGTGCTGCCCAATCTACTTTATCTAGCGCATTGAAAGGGTACCCCACTCTTTGTTCTATATATATATATATATATATATATATATATATATATATATATATATATATATATATAAATCCGGAAGGGCCGTCACTCTGGACTGAAGTGAGCTGAGATGTGTAGCTTGCCCCGGTGCCAGCTTGCAGAGGGCAGCCACAATGAACTGCCCACAGAATACAATGACGAAATGAATGGGCACTCGAGGACTCACAAATGCTGGTGAAATCAAAAGGCCGTGTTTATTCCATAAGTGGTCTTACAGGCGTCAACGTTTCGGGGGCCGGACCCCCGTCGTCAGGACAAAATGCAGACAGGGTGAAGTACAGAATAAAGTGCAAGTGCATGGGTATTTATAAGACATGTTAACAAATAGGCGCTAACTTACCCCCTCCCTGTAGCCGTCCCCCACGAGCATCCACGGGCCGGTTTCCGGAGTCCTGCGCACAGCAGTGACGTCACCACGTTCGGCGGCGTCCAGCTGACCGAGCGTCATCACGGTCGTCATCCCGCGGTGACGTGGGTGGGCTGGGAAAGAGATTGCAGCTCACATTAGCATGAATACAAGTATCGTGCTACAGAAGTCATAAAGCAACAAAGGCATCCATACATACACAAAACTTCAGAGGATGCAAGTGAATAAAAAATGCAAAAAAAACAAGTGGACATGACCATATTATGACTACATAGTGACATCTAGTGGCTAAAAATGAGAAGACATATATAATAAAAAACAAACATTTAAAAAGGGTATACGTATAAAAAGATAACTGCGTGCGGCCCCGAATTGGAGCCGTACTGGGCAAAAGTCAAAGTGCATATACTGGGTGAGGTGCAAACCCTATGGCGTGAGTGGTTTAAATGCAGGGAGAAATACTGAGTCCCTGCTGGGTATCTATAATAAGCAAAAACAGCCCTGTGTGGGGTGATGCAGCCAGCATCACTGTATGCGCATAGCACCAGAAGCCAGAAATTGCAACAACAGAATGCCAGCATCTTGTATATTATATGTTATCCTGGTGTGTCACCTGGACACCGATAAGGCTGGGGGACTGGTGTCACACAGTGGGATGACAAGTACCTTTAACAAGGGGGAGAGAAAAGGAAGAAGGAAGACATGATTGTGTGTTAGTGGACCAAAATGGTTACAAAAAATTATGTAGGCCAAGTGTGTCATTAAGGCCTTTAGGGTGTAGTGTGTCCATTTTGTAAATCCACTTGGACTCAAGCTGCAGAAGCTGTTTGGAACGGTTGCCACCCCGTATGTGTGCCGGCACGTGGTCTATGATCTTATATTTGATCATTGCCATGTTATGTTTGGCCTTGGCGAAATGCCTGGTCACTGGTTGCTCCCCTGAGCCAGAATGAAGGGCTGCCCGTATGGCACAATCGGTCTTGCCGATGTAATGTATTCCACATGGACAATAAATGATGTAGATAACAAATTTAGTCGTGCACGTGAGGGGCCATCTGATTTAAAAAAATTTTACCCGTATAGAGATGTGCAACTTCGGTGCAAGCTGTCATGAAGCTGCATGTTGTGCAGCCTAGGCACCGGTAACAGCCCATTCTGGTGGGTCTGATTTGTCTAGAAGGGGTGTCAAAATTTGTAATCTCGGTCTTGACCAATAGGTCCTTCAAGTTTGGGCCGCGCTTGTAGCTCGGCATCAGCTTGGTGTCTTTGAACACCGGTAGCTCGGGATCCGAACGCACAATTTCCCACCAGTTTTTTACTCTGCTGGTGGTTTCTCGGCTGGCAGAGCTAAAGTCATTAACCCATGGAATACATGGCTTTATGACTTTAGGTGTTGCACCTGTGATAAGAGTGGTGCGCTCACACGCCAGAGCCCTGGCCTTGGCTTTAAGTAGGCCCTGTCTGGGGTAGCCTCTGTCCTCGAACTTCTGCTGCATGATGTCCAGTTGGTGATGGGTTTCAGAGTCGGTATCAGTGATCCTGCATACTCTCAAAAACTGAGTATGGGAGACTCTCCACCGTGTTGCGTGGGTGCGAGCTGTTGTGTCTAAGTATAGTATTGCGATCTGTCTGTTTGACATACAAAGAAGTGTGTGTAAATCCCAAAAATACAAATGTGTAAAAAATAGGCGTATTTCTGCCTACGAATACACCTATTTTTTACGAATCCATTTTGGTACATTTCCCCCGATGTATACATAGTATATATATACACGCTATACTGCTGTTCTGTTCTCAAAGACAACATGAAGCATATATATCACTTGTGGAGCCGATATTTATGGTACAACACGCCCCTGTAATTCTCACATTCATAGAGATCCCACAGCACATCTCCCCCATGTGTTAGAGCCTGACATCTCCGATTTACAAACATGATCATTAGTGATCAGTTTGACCATGTTATTATTGTATACAGAGATCCATATGTAACACACCCGTCCGGATCCCTGTGTTAACACCATACAATTGTCACGCTAGATGCGGTGACATCTTCTTCACATCACTTCTTAAACATTGCTCGGGCAGTAGTCCCGTGGCATCTGAAATTTACACTTCAAACTTGCACCATTTTTTAACATTGTTTTACTGTTTTAATGTAGGTTATTTATGTGCCATTTATGTGTTGTTATAGGCAGAAGCCAAACCCGGATCCTGGAGCGGAGGTTGTCATACAGAAGTGGGCGATACGGTGGGGTCACCATAGCAACCCATCTACAACAGAGGGGAGCGTGATGATGCAGTGAGGCTCCGCCCACTGACATCCGCCCGCACCGGAAGCCGCACTGGACGCAACCGGGACGCTCCACGTATGGGAATGGTGAGTATGCACATGCTGTATGTATTTAAATGTTTGCTGTGTCACCCGCACGCGTTGTACACCTTGACAAAGGGGTATCCAGTCCCCGAAACGTCGGTCACCTCCAATAAACACATTGTTAAGCCCATGGAGTGCCGCTGCCTGCTTGGATAATTCCTTAGATAGATAGATACCAGAAAGAACCCCCACTGGGGGAATAAACAGCACTCACCAGTCTGTAGTTCAATGGAGGTACAACCAGGAGGTAATCCAAAGTTTATTTTCTGCAAGAGAGATCTTCTGACGTTTCGGTCCCCGCTGGTACCTTTATCAAGGCAGCCACTGTGTCAAATAGTCGCAACTTAAATCTGTGTGGGAAGGGGGATATATAGCCTTTGAGTATAAAGAAATATAAAAATATATGATACAGCCAGTACAGGATATGGCGGGTGAGCCAGTGAGAGGGACTATAGAGAGGTAGGGCAGGGGGATCAGAGGCGGTCCTGCAGCGATGCATAACCCACAACAGAGAGAGCCGGCACCGGGAAGAGTGATCCCTGGAGAGGACAAGGGCCTGTGCAGTGCTGTGAGCTGCTGACCTGTAAGGAGCGGAGGCTGCGCAGCTGTGAGACCAGGAATGGCGCCAGGAGAGCCAGGCTCCTCCAAGTCCCCTACTGCTGCCACCTGCCAGAGGGAAGGGAACCGCGCTGCCCCCACTAGCTGCCAACCACAGGAGGAGCCCCAAACCCAGAGAGAACAGAATGATGTGTGCTGCCGAGGTGTCCTACATAGTGCCTGCCTGTGGAGGAGCCGAGAGGGTGAAGACTAGAACCTCAAGGAAGAAGGTGCTGAGGGGGTAAATTACCTGGGAGCACACCCAGCCGGAGGATTCTCCTGAAGTTGCTCCGAAGAAGATAGAGGACGCAGCAAGTGGAGACCAAGGTGCGCAGGCACCGCGAAGGACACCCGCTCTCGAGGAACCAGGACTGGAGGACATGCAAAGGACCCCTAGCTGGAGACCTGTAGAAGCCCCCTCAGTGGTGCGGAGCTGCCCGTAGAGATGCCTGCCCGAAAGTAAGTTAAGAACACGATGTAACATCAAGGACAGGAGCTGCTCAGAGGACAGGTGACAGCCCAGCGGAGGAGAGGATAGAGGAGGATCCCCAGCCTGATAGGAGCCGGGGGTGGAAGCAGAGGCCGACCCAGAACAGCACAACAGGCGGAGCAGAGGACGACCCAGCACCTCCTGCTGCAGGAGCCGAGGACACGGGACACAAGGCAGACGTCAGGCTCATGGCAGATGCTGTGCGGCTGTGGTACAGGTATATGTGCGCTGTTGTGTGTTTATGCTGGGCGTTATGGGTAATAGAGGAGGTTTCTTTTTTAGGATGTCGGTATGTGGTAGACTCGCTAGTTATAGGATGTGTAGTATGCTAGGGTTTGTGGTTATAGTGGATGTATTTGTGTATGCAGGGCACCATTTGCGGATGTACTAAAAGGATGATCACAAAAAGGGATGATCGGGATGATTGCCTGCAGTTCCTATTCGCACCACTAGATGTCACCATTTTTTTTACTTCAACTGAGAATTTGTATGTTGGACACTGGTTGTGTATCCTGGACAGTCGGTAGAATAGGTAATCAGCGCTCAGTATCATTCTGTGGAGTTTTCGTAGCTTCTTAAAAGAAGCTGTAAGCGCTGCACAGGGAGGCCAGGCAGCGTCTCCCCTGTGCACAGTGAGCTGACAGGACGCGCTTCTGTCAGCTCCTGCTGTGCTAGCAGTGTGAGGATTCACTAATGAGAATCCTCACACTGTGCCTACCTAGCTAGTGTAAAAGTTAATAAAATAATAAAAACCCTAACTAACTCTACTCCTTCGGCTGCTCCGGCAGCCCTTTAGAATAGCACCCACTCCAGTGGGCACCTAACACGAACTGAGGAGTCTGGGATGCAGTAGGAGAGGAGCCTACCCTCCAAAAGCTTTAGGATAGGTGCCTGGCTCCTGCGGACCCTCCTACATCCCAATGTGAAGCTGTGTCACCAGGACCATTGAAAGAGAAAAGTATGTGCTGCACATACTTTTTGTACTTGCTTTTCATCGCATTGTATGCACAACGCATGTACAAGGATGAATGCGATGCGTGCTATTTAAGCTCAAAATGCACGCCCGCATCGAGACGTGTATGGGCACCTTAAGTCAGAGAGAACCTGAGAATTCTGACTGGGAAGTGCAATTAACAGGTCAGATGTGGACTGCTGCTTTGAAGTTGGATATCTCCATTTCCCCAGGGCCGATTTTAAAAATGCTGGTATCCCTGGAAAAAGGGGATCCTCAGCTATCAGAGTATGGCCCTTATACACCTGGGGCCCCAGAGCAAGTGCCCATTAAGCCCATACGAAAAGACCGCCCTGGTCCCGGTTCGCTGACGTCATCCGGGGGCGATTATGCTGTGTACACACGGGGGCGATAGGGGCTGAAATAGCTGGGAATATGGTTGCTGAGCGACCATATTGCCAGTGATTGGAGTGTGCACCAGCGATAAATCGCCGGGTGCGCGCTCCCGTTTTCACAAAACGGGACACTGGGCAATATAATCTAGCAATATATTGCCAGCGATCATATTGCCCCGTGTGTACGCACCTTTATTCCTAACAATTTTGCTGCACCCGTCATCTTGAAACGTGCACATGTCCCTTTGTTGATGAATTTACAAGACTGCCTAATTAGAGCAATAATTGATATTTGCGTGGAGATTAATAACAGTATTACAGACACACATGCTATGACCGATAACACACACGTAACAGACTTATTTTAATTTTTTTTCTAATGCACTTTATTTCACATTTATCACTTTTCACTTATGTTTTTAATATTTCGCTGTCCTTAATAAATGATTCAATAAACATCATGTTTTAGCCAATTCTCTGTTTCTTGGGTCACTTTATTAATGTACCTATAACATTAATCAGAACATTAATATATGCTAACCTAGATTGCCCCTTGTAGGAATACTTTATCTTTCTTTGCTTCCAAGTCTAATACATATTCCTGGGTGCGCCTCCCCCATTACCAATTGATACTTAATATAGTAATGCAGGGGTGAGATAGCTATACCAATTACAGGCCGTTCGGATTGATAGCCTCTATCTATTAACCTGTATCAGCGATATCAGATGGTCGACAGTCATCAGGTCGACATACTGCAAAGTCGACATGGGTCTAGGTCGACAGGTCATTAGGTCAACATGGTCTAGGTCGACTGGGTTTTTCACTGGATTTTTGGGGGGTTTTTTGAGCCGACATGTGCCGACAGGCGGAATTTCATGCCCTACCATCCACTAGGGCAGGCGTTCCCAACCACGGTCCTCAAGGCACACCAACAGTGCAGGTTTTAGTGATATCCAGGCTTCAGCACAGATGGATTAATCCAAATCACAGGTACTAATTAAGTCACCTGTGCTCAAGCCTGGATATCATTAAAACCTGTACTGTTGGTGTGCCTTGAGGACCGTGGTTGGGAACGCCTGCACTAGGGTGCGGTGGGAGAATAACATAGCACTCCAAGCACAGCCAGACATGCGAGGGGATGCGGTGCACTTAATCCTGTGTCCATGTTGACTGTGTCGGCATTCGGGTAATAAAAAAAGTACAAAACCCCATGTTGAGCTAGACCAGTGGTAGCCAACCCTAGCCTTCGAGAGCTACCAACAGTTCACATTTTACAGACAACCTAGCTGCTGCACAGCTGCACTCATTAATCACTGGCACATTTTAAAAGATACAGATGGAGCTAATTAGCTCACTTGTGATTCTGGCCCTTATTCTGATTGACGCGGACTTTACCGCATACTTTCGGATCGCGTCTTTACGGCGTCTGCGCATGCGTGGAGAACGCTACGCGCATGTGCCACGCCTTGACTCGGTACCAGTTCGGCCAAATCCCGTACAAAACTGTTCACCGCTATCAGTCGGGAAATATGGGCGTATTATGGGCGTCATGCGGAATGTCACATGGGCGTAGTTTAAAAGTGGGCAAAACGGGGCGGAAACATGGGCGGACACGGGGGAGTACACTTATGTTGGGGGGCGTACATTCGGATACCACTCCGAATGCACGCGATCAAAAGGGGAAGAAATGTGCGGTGTCCACAAGTGTACTATTGCTTTGCGGACACCACTCGTTCATGCGGTAGGCGAACGTACGCCTAATGACTACAAGCATTAACACCTGAACCCAATAGAATCGACTCCTTTACTCATTACTCACTAATAGGACGCTTGTCAGTGCTTTAATTGAAACCATTGCACTTCAATTGCTGTAAGGGTTAATGTGTGCAATGCATGTGTTAGGCATGCTTGTAAGGATATATTGGCATCTAATTGATTCCAATTCCAAATAAGAAGTTTTTTATGAGGATAGGTAATTGAATAAGTGGGTCATGTGATGTATTGCAGAAGATACATAATAGTGGGTTGTTTGGCGTAAATACTCCGCTTACGTGCGGTAGCACCGCTTGGCTCCCGTTCGGATGCGGTATTTCCGAGCATACTCTGTAATACTCTGTAATACCGTGCAGAATCGGAGTGTTTCTCCCGCACACGCATGGTTTGTATGTCGTCCGTAAACACGCCCTGTTCTTAAAGAGTGAGTCCGTCCGAATGCGGAGGACACGTGGGCGTTTCTACGGACGATGGCCGCATGCGGCAAATCACCGTGGCGTGCGGACCGCTCCGTAAGAATGCGGGAATATCCGCACCGATCTGAATAAGGGCCTCTGTGAGGAGACCTGCAAAACATGCACTGTTGGTAGCTCTCGAGGACTAGGGTTGGCTACCCCAGAGCTAGACCATTTTGACCTAATGCTTTTTTGGACCAAATGACCTGTTGACCTTGACCCATGTCGACCTTGCA
Organism: Crinia signifera; assembly: GCF_055691185.1. Taxonomy (NCBI): domain Eukaryota; kingdom Metazoa; phylum Chordata; class Amphibia; order Anura; family Myobatrachidae; genus Crinia; species Crinia signifera. The sequence goes on from NW_028142723.1 coordinate 18,082, forward strand.
GTATGTTGACCTAATGACTGTCGACAATCTTTAGGTCGACCATATGATCCTTACCTGTTTCAGCAGGGGCGGATTGGGATGAAAAACCAGCCCGGGAAATTTATGAAAGCAGCCCTAATGGGGGTGGAGTCTGCTGAGGGGGTGGGGTCTGTGAAAGGGGGCGGGATCCCTACTTATAGGGTAGAATTCCAGGTTGCATGCAGTTGCGGCCTTTCTTGCAACTTTTGCTGCAGTTGCATCTGCAGCTATATGCTAATGCCATTACACTGCCCTGGTGCATGGCCGTGCACCAAATATATGGACTGGCCCCGCAGGAAAATACAAACACATTTGCACCAGCAGGAAAAAAAAAACATCAAAATCAATTTGCCCCCCACAGGAATAAACACATTGTCACCCCTCTCCCCCCCAGATAAAACACTGGCTCAAATAGAAAACAATGATATTTACTGATAGCCCAAACAGGTAAAATAAATACATTGACCCCTGACAGGGCAAACATTAACCATTAGCCCCCACAGAAATAAAATAAAAACACATTGAGCTCCACACACACAAAAAAGTGTGGAAAGTATATGTCCCTGGGGTGGGGGTACTGTGGCTAGGAGGACTTGGGGTAGCATGGACAGTGTATGTTCCTGGGGGGGCAGGGATATTGTCGGTAGTGTACAAGTCAGAGAGGTATATACTGGAAGCCAGGGGTTTGAGCGGATAGTGGCTATGGGTGGGTACTGTACAGTGAGGCCTGGAGGGGAGCAGGGGGCAGGCTGGGAGCAGTAGTCGGAAGCAGAGGCAGGCTGGAGTAATAGTAGTGTGGATAAGGGGACAGGCTAGGAGCAGTAGTGGGAAGCAGGGGCAGGCTGGAGTAGTAGTGCAGATAAAGGGACAGGCTAGGAGCAGTAGTGGGAAGCAGGGGCAGGCTGGAGTAGTAATAGAGAAGATAAGGGGACAGGCTAGGAGCCGTAGTGGGAAGCAGGGGCAGGCTGGAGTAGTAATAGAGAAGATAAAGGGACAGGCTAGAAACAGTAGTGGGAAGCAGGGGCAGGCTGGAGTAGTAATAGAGAAGATAAGGGGACAGGCTAGGAGCAGTAGTGGGAAGCAGGGGCCGGCTGGAGTAATAGTAGTGTGGATAAGGGGACAGGCTAGAAACAGTAGTGGGAAGCAGGGGCAGGCTGGAGTAGTAATAGAGAAGATAAGGGGACAGGCTAGGAGCCGTAGTGGGAAGCAGGGGCAGGCTGGAGTAGTAAAAGAGAAGATAAGGGGACAGGCTAGGAGCAGTAGTGGGAAGCAGGGGCAGGCTGGAGTAGTAATAGTGAAGATAACGGGACAGGCTAGGAGCAGTAGTGGGAAGCAGGGGCAGGCTGGAGTAGTAGAAGTGTGGATAAGGGGACAGGCTGGGAGCAGTAGTCGGAAGCAGGGGCAGGCTGGAGTAGTAATAGAGAAGATAAGGGGACAGGCTAGGAGCAGTAGTGGGAAGCAGGGGCCGGCTGGAGTAGTGGGAGTGTGGATAAGGGGACAGGCTGGGAGCAGTAGTGGGAAGCAGGGGCCGGCTGGAGTAGTGGTAGTGTGGATAAGGGGACAGGCTGGGAGCAGTAGTGGGAAACAGCAGCAGGCTGGAGTAGGAGTAGTGTGGATAAGGGGACAGGCGGGAGCAGTAGTGGGAAGCAGGGGCCGGCTGGAGTAGTGGTAGTGTGGATAAGGGGACAGGCGGGAGCAGTATTTGTATGGTTATAGCTAGGCTGCAAAGAATTATTATTAGGGTTAGGCTGAGTTGTGTGTAGAAGTAGGTTTAGGCTGCAGGGGGGCAGGGGGTGTATGGTTAGGTTGTGTGTGTGTTTTTTTTAGTTAGGGTAAGGCCTGTGAGGGATATGAGTAGGGTTAAGGTTAGGCCGCAGGGGTGCGAGTATGGTTAGGGTTAGGCTGTGTGTGTGTGTGGGGGGGGGGGGGGTTTCAGTGGCGTAACTAGAAATTTTGATCCCCTCAGCCAAAAACAATTGGACTGTTTCTTGGCAATTCGGCTCCCAGTGCAAAAAGTAAAAAAACTGGAACAGTGGCCATGGCCTTACAATGGTGTGGTCTCAAAGGAAATGATGTAGAGAGGCAGTGGGTGACAGTGAAAAGGTAACAGGAAGAGGCAAAGAGTGATGTCTAAAAAAGTCAGAGACCAACAGGAGAGAGAGGGAAATGGGGAGATAGTGACAGTCACACCGGGGAAAGGTAGAGGGTGATGTAGTGGACGATGGGGATGGATAGTGGGAGATAGAGTGGCAGTGGTTTACAAAGAGAGACAAAGGGTGATAGAGATAAGCAGTGGGTGACCTCAGGGAGAGAGTAAAAGAGGTAGTAAGTGGATGATGCCAGGGGAAGGCAATGTGTGACAGAGGATGGCAGGTAGAGGCATTGGATGACAGAAGAGAGAGGTGACAGAAATAGAGAGTGGGGAAAGAGGAGGGAGGGGGGGAGAGGGGACAGAGGGAAAGAAGGGAAGGGGGTAAGAGGGGAAGGGTGGAGTGGGATAGAGGGGAATGGATAGGGAGAGAGGCGGAGAGAAGGGTAAGAGGGGGAGAGAAAGGAGGGAGATAGAAAGAGAGGGGTAGAGGGAAATGACGACTGTCGTCTCTCCTCCACCCTGATCACTGCTTCCCATGCTAGAGTACAGGACTTTGCCCGTGCTGCACCCCCTCAGTGGAACGCACTCCCTCGCTCCATTAGACTCTCCCCGACCTTGCAAAGCTTCAAACAGGCACTGAAAACTCACCTATTCATCAAAGCGTACCCTTCCACTGCATAAACCAGCTGGTTCTCCGACCCCCTGCCTGTTTACATCCTGCTATCTAACCACCACCCACTCGCTTGCACCTCTTGCAATCTGTCTGTCTCCCCTTCCTACTAGATTGTAAGCTCCTCTGAGCAGGGCCCTCTTCCCTCCTGTTGTCAAAGCCCACTTCTCTTCACATTTCACTCACAGCTCTCCTATACTCCAACACTCAGTGACCATCTTTGTCCGCATACTCCTCTCCATCATTGGCATCAAGCCTCTAGTTGTATGTTGATTGAGTCCTCACTACTTATATCCAAGCTGTAATGTGTATTGATCTGTGGCGCTCTTTATTTGTACTGTATTTTTGTTATTTATTCAATGTTATGCCAAGCTTTGTCTCCCTGTATTGTTCCTTTGTACGGCGCTGCGAAACACTTGTGGCGCCTTATAAATAAAATTATAATAATAATAATGGAGAGGGAGAGACAAAGTAAAAGAGGATGAGAGGGAGGGAGATAGAGAGGCTAAGGATGTAGAGAGAGAGAAGGGGGGAGGAGGAGAAGGAGAGAGAGGAAGAGAGAGAAGGGAGAGAAGGAGAGGAGAGAGAAGGAGAGGAGAGAGAAATAGAGAGGAGGGAGAAATCAGCTGTAAAGGAAAGGAGAGAAAGGAAAAGAGTGACGGAGGGGTGGATAGAGATAGAAAGGGAGAGTCGGAGAGAGAGAAAGAGGGAGTTATGTAACATTGGTGCAAGTGTGGTGTGAAGCAGCTTGTGAGGTAGAGGGCCATACTGCCACATCCTAAGCTGCGCTCGACCCCCCGACTTACCTCCGGCTGTCAGCTCCAGGCTGCTGCACAGCTCCTGCTTCTAGTTGCCAGCTCCCGGCAGCTGCGAGTGTCCGATCCGATCTCCAGGCTCGTGCTTCTAGATATCAGCTTCCAGCTAGCACCAGGTTCATACCTCAGCTCCTGACTCTTGCTTCTGGTGTCAGCTTCAAGCAGCTTTGTGGGTCAGGCTCCCGTCTCTAGCTGTCTGCTTCTGGTTCCCGCAAGGTTCAGACCGCAGTTCTTGTCTCTGGTGTCAGCTGCAACTTAAACTAGATTTAAAAAAAATAAGCACCTAAATGACGGGGGGATGTTAGCGTAAAGTCCCTTACAGCCCTACCACAGAAGGCATTCTATACGGCATAGTCTACCCTCACAACACAGGACCCCAGACTCTCCCCTTACTATGTAGCATCCATCACCCCTCACCCAGCACAGCACCCCTCATTTAAAACCCCTCTTCAAGCACAGCACAGATCACAGCAGAGCACCCATCCCTGTATGCCATCTCGCCACACTCACCAACCCTGTTCCAGCACAACACAGCAACCAACACCTATCCCAGCATGTCAGCACCCCTAACCCTTCTTCCTGCACAGCAACCCCCACCTACCAGCACCGCACAGATCACAGCAGCAGCACCGATCTCCCTACACAGCACTCAGTGGCGGAACTAATGTCTAGTAGGCCCAGGTGCAAACATATGTTTTAGGCCCCCACCAACCTGCCTCCCACCACAGGACGTCAGCCGCCCGCCCAGGTCTAGGACCTGACTCCGCAAGTCTAAGCCAACCAGAATCAGGTCCTACAGTATATCTCTACACTGAAAGAAATCACTACATTACAGTACATTGCCCCCACTCCTCTACACTACATTGCCTCCACTCCTCTACACTACAGTACATTCCCTCAATATGCAGCACTATATCACTACACTGTAAATGCTACACTACAGTGACATTACAGCTTGTCTTCACTCCCTCCAGCTCAGTGGCCAAAGTCTGCAGTATGCTGTGCCCTGACCCTGCTCTTACACCCCCCCGGGAGCCCAGCTTCTGCCTACTGCACCTATACTGTTAGCTGAAATATAAGTTACAAAGCATGGAGACGCAGTTGGTTAGACACATCATCTCACCGCTGGCCATGCCCAGAGCCCCATTCTGCCTGTATCAAAGCATATGACAGCTCTGGGATGGGGGAAGGGATTAAGCAGATTAAATGGGAAGGTGGGTTGCACTGTGGCAGAGGAAATGCAGATGGCATGCCTGCCCTGCAGAAACTGTCCCTTAAAGCAGTGGTTCCCGACCCTGGTACTCAAGTACCCCCAACAGTGCACATTTCCAGGTCACCCAGCAGGTGCACTCATTATTCAGACACGTTTTAAAAGATCACAGGTGGAGCTAATTATGTCACCTGTGATTCTGTGTGGAGACCTGGAAAATGTGCACAGTTGGGGGTACTTGAGGACCAGGGTTGGGAACCACTGCCTTAAAGGATGGCCTCCCCTTTTCTCCTTCAGTCTAAACTGCCCCCTCCTTCTTTGGCTACTGTACTCTAATGCATGATCCAGATGAAAAAATGACAGGGGGTGCACTGTAATTGGGGGGAGAATGGTTACTAGTGTGGCTAGATACGGGAGTATGGAGGAGGATTAGTGGGAGAAACAAGAGGAGAGAGAAGGAATAGTGGGTGGATGGAGCAGGAGAGAGGAGGAAGAGTGGGTGGATGGAGCAGGAGAGAGAAGGAATAGTGGGTGGATGGAGCAGGAGAGAGGAGGAAGAGTGGGTGGAAGAGCAGGAGAGAGGATGAATAGTGGGAGAGTAGGAGAGAGGAGGAATAGTGGGTGGGTGGATGAGCAGGAGAGAGGAGAATTATGGTGTACATTGGGGCAGTGGGGCCAGGGATGGTAATCTCAGAGCAGCTAGGTGCCATTTTGCAGTGCCAGGGTCCTGGCTGAAAGCACCCCATTACAGCTGCTGTAATTGAAATGGGCAGGGGAGGGCAAACTAACATGCACACACAGTGACAAACACACTGTACAGTGGAAGTGCATTACCTGTCAGTACCCCGATGAATCATACCCTCAGCCACCACCTTTATAGAACTGGAGCTTCATTCTTCTGACACAGGAAGTTCAGCAGCACGCAGCAACAGCCTGTGCAGGGAGAGTGTAGAGTGGAGCCCCCAGGCATACAAATCAAGTGAGGAACACATTCGATCCCTGCCTGTTCTGCTTGTCACCAAGCCGGCTCCTCTGGCTGCTGATCCCCCGAGGTAGGCACCCGACCGCTGCAGCGCTGCTTCTGATTCCCAGCAGCAACCATCGCCCTGAAGTGCGGATTCTTCAGTAATGTCCACAGCTGTGTCTGCTTTCATTGCCGCTTTGAGTGCCCTACTCAAAGCATCAATGAAAGCAGACACAGCTGTGGACATTACTGAAGCATCCGCACTTCTCTCTCCCAGCAGCCGCTCACATACATTTAATTTTTTGCGCGGCTTCAGAGCTCCGCTGGCGGGGAGAAGGGTGGCGCCGCAAAACCCGGAAGTGTGTCAGTCGGGCTGTAAGCACCGCGGGAGGTGCTGTGTGCGGCCGCACATGCGGACCATCCCTCCCGCGGCCATTTCAACTTCGGCCACAGCCGCGGCCATGTTTATTCAGGGCATTTTGCTGCGGCCGCGGCCGGTAACCGCGGAGATGGCGGTTTGGTGGCCGCGGCCCAGCCAGGGAGGGTGGGCGGCCGCTATGACTCTAAAATGTGCCGGCCCACCGGGAAACGGCCCGGTTTCCCGGTGGGCCAATCCGCCCCTGTGTTTCAGCAATTTCTCTCCTGGGAATGGAGAAATATCTGTGTTTAGAGCCAGACTAGAATCACGTCTGCCCGCAGACAATAGATCGGGTATCATTTTTTTATTTTTTTTTATGTATGTTTGACAAAGGCCATACACTTCACTGGAGGCGAAGATCCGCAGACGAAGGCCAGAGCATACAGCTAATTGCTGCCAATCCTACTATTAAAAAAGAAAAAGGAATGTATTGTATACACAGAACATCGAACATGCCTTCCAACTTTTACCAATAGATCAGTGGGACCTGCATGCAGCTGGCCCTGGAAAGGGGCGGGGCTATGTGCAACGGGGGCGGGACCGGGCATCGAGGCCCCGGGTTTTCCATCCTCTTTGCCAGCGTACCCAGCCCCGTCTCTCCTTGCTGCGCACGGCACCTATCCAGCAATCACCGGCTGCTCCACAAAGCAGAGCAGCCATGATCACCTCCCCTCAAGGGACATCAGGGCAGGCTCCAAATAGCGGGACCATACCACTGTAATCAGGACAGTTGGGAGGAATGCTATAAATACATTATCATGTAGCGCCTATTATTCCTGTTGTCCGACTCTACCTGTATGACTACATGTGAAGGAAAACACAGAGGCTGCTTCTTTTGCCCAACGTTTGGGAATTTATGCTATTTTAGTTTTCGGAACTTGTCTCCTGTCCTACATAACAGTTTATAGACGCTGTGACCAGGGGTGAGGGTCATTAAGTCGACAGTAATTAGATCTTTTGGTCGGCAGTGAAAAGGTCTACATATGAAAAACATCGACCTGGTTTAAATTGATGCTGAAAACGGTCGACACAATCCAAAAGGCTGCATGAAAAAGGTCAACACAGGAATAGGTCGACATGAGTTATTAAAGAAAATTGTGTATGTGGAAATCTGCTGACACGGGCACTGTATAAGTGTACAGCGACACGGACACACAGCTCCAATTTCTATTCACTTTTTTCTTAATGCACTTTTTTAATTTTAACCTATTTTGCTGTTTTGTGCCAATGAATAAACTGTATATTTAGAACAATTGGTCTGTACACAGACTCCGTCCTGCCCCCACTTAAAGTTATTCCTCCTGGTTATATATGGTGGCTAATTATTAATATTATGTAGTTTGAGCAGAAAATATTGTGGTATCAGTGGATGAGTCAAAAACTCAGGCTGCTCCCGGATCCGAAGGCGCTACACCCCACGCCCCTGAAACAGCAGACACTGGAGGAGGATTCAAACCCGTGGTGGCTCAGCCTGAGTGGCTGTCCCAGACGCTGAACTAACGGTACACGCCACTGTACCAGCCACTCATACACGGACTGTTCGTGTATCTCGTAGCTACAATGCAGTGACGTCATTCACGCTGTGCCGCACCATCGCCACCTATTGGCAGCTGCTGGAACTACACCTGGCACATAATGCATCGTCATCACTGCTGCTCCCCCTACATGAGCACTCTGCCGGCTGTTCTGATGGAGGCAGTCACTGACTGGGACGCCATGCCCCTGCGTAGAAGAAGCGGCTGGTAAGTGCACATGTGCAGAACACCCCCTGAGCATTGAGCAACCTGTGGGTGAGGACTGGAGCTCAGTCTGTATGTTGGTCATGTATGTGACTCCCACAGGGCTGCTGCATGGTGCTCCTGGGGATATCTATGTGTATGGGCATACCAGTGTATCCTCAGCAGCGCTACTCTATGGCTCAGGTTGTAATATCTCAGCCCCAGTGCTGTCTGCATTATTATACACTGTATATTATCTATCTGCTTTCCCAAAGTGTGACACAGGTGTATATAGACCAGATTATAATCTATGGGAAGCCTCTGTGTGTATACCATATGTTCTCTCTCTGCTGCAGTAGCTATGCGCGCTTTGCTATGTTCTATGATAATAAACACATGTGAGTGTAATGGTAAATATGTGCCCGGCATGCCAATGTGGTGAGATACAGGTGAGCCAAACCGTACTGGCTAGCAAACTGCACGTAGCCATTAGTGCAGATGTAGGATAACTGGGCATACTGTATATAGGCTGGGATCACTGCTGCGTTCAGGTGACACCAAGTACATGTCACCCGCCGGGATTGCTTGCTGGATGGTTATACAGGGATTATTGTCACATTAGTTATACTGTAGTCTAAAGTGTATACTGTATTATCTACCATCCTAATGGGGCATACACACAGGGGGCGGGATGTACTAAAGGGAAAATGTGATAAAACGGGGGTTTTACCGCATTTTCCTATGTACCATTATCCGTCCGCCCCATCTCCGCCTGGCAGGGTCTCTCAACCTCTGGGTGGCGATACCCTATAGATGCCTATGGGCTTCTATCGCCGCCCGCCGTCCTTGCGACCCATCCTCCATCGATCTACTCCTCCCTTAGCAGGTGTCACAGCCGGGAGGACATCCGGCTGTAGGGAGGAGGAGGAGAGGCAGGGGGACACTGACAGCCGCCAGGATGTGACGGAGACCCCCGCACACCACATTACAGGTATCGCGGGGGTCTCCGTCACCACAACCCGATGCTAGCCGCATATGTTAGTACATATGCGGTAGCATCGCGGCGGCTGGCGATTTACATTAATACATCCCGCCCAGGGGAATATGAGGCTTATTTCTAAGTGATCTGACTAGATCGCTTAGAAATGAAAAAAGGATCACTCCACGTGTATACCCTCTGGTGATGACGATTGCGCGGTCCCGCGCGTCGCTGTTGCCTGACTAGATTTACACTGCATCCAGTTATAAATCTAGTCATCGCCAGTGTTCTCACACCAGAGAACACTGGCGATGACAGATTGTTCAGCACACAATGCTGAGCCATCTATGCTTAACTGCAAACTTAGCACAGAGGCTCACTTGCACTGTGTGTGCACAGCTTTAGGGATGGACGTCTTTGCAATTGATGACAATAGTGCATACACACTATTGTGCAATGGATGACCATCAATGTTTTTACCTATTGATGGTGATCCATTTTCTTTGACTGATTGGATTGTGGGCCAATCAAAACATGTAGGCGGTGCTTCATGAGTGTTGGGGCAGAGCTATGCTGGTGGTAAGGGTTGCTGGTCTTACTGTACTGCATATTAAAATAATAATAATAAAAAATATATATATAATTTATGTAAGGTGCTAAACAACATATAATGGTGATTCAATTGTTTTGTGCACCCGTAGCTCTTGCCTAATGTAGTGGGAGCTAAAGAATTGTTCGCAGCACTTGCCCTGGTCTTGTTGGCTGCATTTTTGCGCCCTAAATAAACTAGATGCAGCTTATTGCCCTACTGTGCGCGAAGGGTGCGAGGAGAAATCCAGGTGACGTGCAGCCTGGGAGTCGGGTCACCAAACAATTGACTTTGATTTTAAAGCTCGTTTGTCACTGAGCGCCCTTTAGCTGTTTTGAAACTACACATCCCAGCATGCCTTGCCATAGTTTTAGTATTCCCTAATAGCAGAACTGTGGCAAGGCATGATGGGACTTGCAGTTTCACAACAGCTGGCGGGCCATAGTTTGGACATGATTGGTGTATTGGGTTCGTTAGCTGTTCACTAGCCTTTTGCACAAACCACTTTGGCACATATGGAGATGTAATCTCTTTATTAGTCTTTTTATTAGTCTTGCACTCTACTATTACATATAATGCATGCCTTGACACCGTTTCACCGTTCGTGACACCCAAAATGTCGTTAAAATATTTGTTCCAACCAGATTGTTGCTCGGAAAATGTCCAAACTTTTTTTATTTCTTTACATTTTTGAAATACACAAAAAAGGGATTTTTGTAAGAACTTACCGTTCGAATCCCTTTCTCTGATATGGTCCTGGTGACACAGCTCAACACTGGGATGTAGGAGGGTCCGAAGGAGCCAGGCACCTATCCTAAATCTTTTAGAGGGTAGGCTCCTCCCCTACTGCATCCCCGGACTCTTCAGTTCAATCTTTCAAAGCCACTGGAATACATTAACTCAGTACAAACGCCTGCACATATTATATGCACATTTTTTAACAATAACTGTTACTTTAACCAATTAAACCTGAACATCATGAACACTGGCATACTTACTGAGCGTAAGGGAGGGATCGCTGTGTCACCAGGACCATATCAGAGAAAGGGATTCGAACGGTAAGTTCTTACAAAAATCCCTTTTTCTCTTTCAATGGTCCTGGTGACACAGCTCAACACTGGGACGTTCCAGAGCCGGTCCTTTGTGTGGGTACGCTCAGGTCTGCAGCTCTCATCACTGCTCGCCCGAATGATGCGTCCTCCGACGCGAACTCATGGAACCTATAGAATTTGGCAAAGGTATGAACAGATGACCAAGTGGCAGCCCTGCAAACCTGCTCAGCTGTTGCCCCATGTCGAACCGCCCAAGAGGTGGCAACTGACCTGGTGGTATGCGCATTTATCCTTGCCGGAACAGGCCTTCCAACTTTAGTGTATGCAAAAGCTATCACAGAGCGCAACCACCTAGCAATGGTCTGCTTAGATGCCGGCCAACCAATCTTGTGTATGTCATACAACACTAACAAGGTGTCAGTCTTTCTGACACTCTTAACTCTGTCCACATAAATGCGTAATGCACGCACAACATCCAAATTCCTCAATTTGTCCCTTTTTCTAGAACCCTCTGGGGGTTGAAACACAGGTAGAACTATCTCCTGGTTTAGATGGAAAGCAGAGACTACTTTTGGTAAAAACTGAGGTACCGTCCGAAGAACTGCCCTATCCTCATGAAATATCAAGAAAGTAGACTTGCATGACAATGCTCCTAACTCTGACACCCTCTTCGCTGATGCCACTGCCAACAAGAATACCAGCTTCCATGTGAGAAACTTAAGGTCCGCCAACCTTAATGGTTCAAAAGGTGCCTTCTGAGGCGAGAGAGAGAGAGAGGGTGAGGCGAGAGAGAGAGAGAGGGTGAGGCGAGAGAGAGAGAGAGAGAGGGTGAGGCGAGAGAGAGAGAGAGGGTGAGGCGAGAGAGAGAGAGAGGGTGAGGCGAGAGAGAGAGAGGGTGAGGCGAGAGAGAGAGAGAGGGTGAGGCGAGAGAGAGAGAGAGGGTGAGGCGAGAGAGAGAGAGAGAGAGGGGGTGAGGCGAGAGAGAGAGAGGGTGAGGTGAGAGAGAGAGAGAGAGAGAGAGGGTGAGGCGAGAGAGAGAGTGGAGAGAGAGGGTGGAGAGAGAGAGAGGAGAGAGAGAGAGGGTGGAGAGAGAGAGAGAGAGAGAGGGTGGAGAGAGAGAGAGGGTGGAGAGAGAGAGAGAGGGTGGAGAGAGAGAGAGAGGGTGGAGAGAGAGAAAGAGAAAAGGAGAGGGGGTGTGGAGGAGGGGAAGTGAAGGAGAGGAGGGGGGAGTGGAGGAGCAGAGAAGGGGAGGGGGTGCGGAGTATAGGAGGTGAGCAGGAGGGAAGCGAGAGGAGGAGGGGAAGCAGAAGAGGAAGGGGAGCTGAGGAGTGAGAGGAAAAAAGAAAGGAAAGTAGGGGAGGGGGTGAGGAGTATTGGAAGCAAAAGAAAGGAGG
>NW_028142724.1:0-34874 GCF_055691185.1 Crinia signifera
TGCATATCCATTCCTATCATTCTCCTATGCCCTCACCCATCTCACCTCTTTCCAACCGCATCTCCATTCCTATCATTCACCTATGCTATCGCTCATCTCACCTCTTTCCAACCGCATCTCCAACCCCATCATTCTCCTATGCTCTCACCCATCTCACGTCTTTCCAACCGCATCTCCATTCCTATCATTCTCCTATGCCCTCGCCCATCTCACCTCTTTCCAACCCCATCTCCATTCCTATCATTCTCCTATGCTCTCGCTCATCTCACCTCTTTCCAACCGCATCTCCAACCCCATCATTCTCCTATGCTCTCGCCCATCTCATCTCTTTCCAACTGCATCTCCAACCCCATCATTCTCCTATGCTCTCGCCCATCTCACCTCTTTCGAACCACATCTCCATTCCTATCATTCTCCTATGCTCTCGCCCATCTCATCTCTTTTCAACCGCATCTCCATTCCTGTCATTCTCCTATGCTCTCGCCAATCTCATCTCTTTCCAACCACATCTCCATTCCTATCATTCTCCTATGCCCTCGCCCATCTCATCTCTTTCCAACCGCATCTCCAACCCCATCATTCTCCTATGCCCTCGCCCATCTCACCTCTTTCCAACCGCATCTCCAACCCCATCACTCTCCTATGCCCTCGCCCATCTCACCTCTTTCCAACCATATCTCCAACCCTATCATTCTCCTATGCTCTCGCCCATCTCACCTCTTTCCAACCATATCTCCAACCCTATCATTCTCCTATGCTCTCGCCCATCTCACCTCTTTCCAACCATATCTCCAACCCTATCATTCTCCTATGCTCTCGCCCATCTCACCTCTTTCCAACCGCATTTCCATTCCTATCATTCTCCTATGCTCTCGCCCATCTCACCTCTTTCCAACCGCATCTCCATTCCTATCCATCTCCTATGCCCTCGCCCATCTCACCTCTTTCCAACTGCATCTCCAACCCCATCATTCTCCTATGCTCTCGCCCATCTCCTCTTTCCAACCACATCTCCAGTCCTATCAATCTCCTATGCCCTCGCCCATCTCACCTCTTTCCAACCGCATCTCCATTCCTATCATTCTCCTATGCTCTCAATCATCTCACCTCTTCCCAACTGCATATCCATTCCTATCATTCTCCTATGCCCTCACCCATCTCACCTCTTTCCAACCGCATATCCATTCCTATCATTCTCCTATGCCCTCACCCATCTCACCTCTTTCCAACCGCATCTCCATTCCTATCATTCACCTATGCTATCGCTCATCTCACCTCTTTCCAACCGCATCTCCAACCCCATCATTCTCCTATGCTCTCACCCATCTCACGTCTTTCCAACCGCATCTCCATTCCTATCATTCTCCTATGCCCTCGCCCATCTCACCTCTTTCCAACCGCATCTCCATTCCTATCATTCTCCTATGCTCTCGCTCATCTCACCTCTTTCCAACCGCATCTCCAACCCCATCATTCTCCTATGCTCTCGCCCATCTCATCTCTTTCCAACTGCATCTCCAACCCCATCATTCTCCTATGCTCTCGCCCATCTCACCTCTTTCGAACCACATCTCCATTCCTATCATTCTCCTATGCTCTCGCCCATCTCACCTCTTTCGAACCACATCTCCATTCCCATCATTCTCCTATGCTCTCGCCCATCTCAGCTCATTCCAACCGCATCTCCAACCCCATCTTTCTCCTATGGTCTCGCCCATCTCTCCTCTTTCCAACCGCATCTCCATTCCTATCATTCTCCTATGCTCTCGCCCATCTCATCTCTTTCCAACCGCATCTCCATTCCTATCATTCTCCTATGCCCTCGCCCATCTCACCTCTTTCCAACCGCATCTCCATTCCTATCATTCTCCTATGCCCTCGCCCATCTCATCTCTTTCCAACCGCATCTCCATTCCTATCATTCTCCTATGCTCTCGCCCATCTCACCTCTTTCCAACCGCATCTCCATTCCTATCATTCTCCTATGCTCTCGCCGATCTCATCTCTTTCCAACCGCATCTCCATTCCTATCATTCTCCTATGCCCTCGCCCATCTCACCTCTTTCCAACCGCATCTCCATTCCTATCATTCTCCTATGCTCTCGCCCATCTCACCTCTTTCCAACCGCATCTCCATTCCTATCATTCTCCTATGCTCTCGTCCATCTCTCCTCTTTCCAACCGCATCTCCATTCCTATCATTCTCCTATGCTCTCGCTCATCTCATCTCTTTCCAACCGCATCTCCATTCCTATCATTCTCCTATGCTCTCGCTCATCTCACCTCTTTCCAACCACATCTCCATTCCTATCATTTTCCTATGCTCTCGCCCATCTCAGCTCTTTCCAACCGCATCTCCAACCCCATCATTCTCCTATGCTCTCGCTCATCTAACCTCTTTCCAAACGCATCTCCATTCCTATCATTCTCCAATGCCCTCGCCTATCTCACCTCTTTCCAACTGCATCTCCAACCCCATCATTCTCCTATGCTATCGCTCATCTCACCTCTTTCCAACCGCATCTCCATTCCTATCATTCTCCTATGCCCTCGCCCATCTCACCTCTTTCCAACCACATCTCCATTCCTATAATTCTCCTATGCTCTTGCCGCTCTCACCGCTTTCCAAACGCATCTCCAACCCCATCATTCTCCTATGCTATCGCTCATCTCACCTCTTTCCAACCGCATCTCCATTCCTATCATTTTCCTATGCCCTAACCCATCTCACCTCTTTCCAACCGCATCTCCATTCCTATCATTCTCCTATGCTCTCGCCCATCTCACCTCTTTCCAACCGCATCTCCATTCCTATCCATCTCCTATGCCCTCGCCCATCTCACCTCTTTCCAACTGCATCTCCAACCCCATCATTCTCCTATGCTCTCGCCCATCTCCTCTTTCCAACCACATCTCCAGTCCTATCAATCTCCTATGCCCTCGCCCATCTCACCTCTTTCCAACCGCATCTCCATTCCTATCATTCTCCTATGCTCTCAATCATCTCACCTCTTCCCAACTGCATATCCATTCCTATCATTCTCCTATGCCCTCACCCATCTCACCTCTTTCCAACCGCATATCCATTCCTATCATTCTCCTATGCCCTCACCCATCTCACCTCTTTCCAACCGCATCTCCATTCCTATCATTCACCTATGCTATCGCTCATCTCACCTCTTTCCAACCGCATCTCCAACCCCATCATTCTCCTATGCTCTCACCCATCTCACGTCTTTCCAACCGCATCTCCATTCCTATCATTCTCCTATGCCCTCGCCCATCTCACCTCTTTCCAACCGCATCTCCATTCCTATCATTCTCCTATGCTCTCGCTCATCTCACCTCTTTCCAACCGCATCTCCAACCCCATCATTCTCCTATGCTCTCGCCCATCTCATCTCTTTCCAACTGCATCTCCAACCCCATCATTCTCCTATGCTCTCGCCCATCTCACCTCTTTCGAACCACATCTCCATTCCTATCATTCTCCTATGCTCTCGCCCATCTCACCTCTTTCGAACCACATCTCCATTCCCATCATTCTCCTATGCTCTCGCCCGTCTCAGCTCATTCCAACCGCATCTCCAACCCCATCTTTCTCCTATGGTCTCGCCCATCTCTCCTCTTTCCAACCGCATCTCCATTCCTATCATTCTCCTATGCTCTCGCCCATCTCATCTCTTTCCAACCGCATCTCCATTCCTATCATTCTCCTATGCCCTCGCCCATCTCATCTCTTTCCAACCGCATCTCCATTCCTATCATTCTCCTATGCCCTCGCCCATCTCATCTCTTTCCAACCGCATCTCCATTCCTATCATTCTCCTATGCTCTCGCCCATCTCACCTCTTTCCAACCGCATCTCCATTCCTATCATTCTCCTATGCTCTCGCCCATCTCATCTCTTTCCAACTGCATCTCCATTCCTATCATTCTCCTATGCCCTCGCCCATCTCACCTCTTTCCAACCGCATCTCCATTCCTATCATTCTCCTATGCTCTCGCCCATCTCACCTCTTTCCAACCGCATCTCCATTCCTATCATTCTCCTATGCTCTCGCCCATCTCTCCTCTTTCCAACCGCATCTCCATTCCTATCATTCTCCTATGCTCTCGCCCATCTCATCTCTTTCCAACCGCATCTCCATTCCTATCATTCTCCTATGCTCTCGCTCATCTCACCTCTTTCCAACCACATCTCCATTCCTATCATTTTCCTATGCTCTCGCCCATCTCAGCTCTTTCCAACCGCATCTCCAACCCCATCATTCTCCTATGCTCTCGCTCATCTAACCTCTTTCCAAACGCATCTCCATTCCTATCATTCTCCAATGCCCTCGCCTATCTCACCTCTTTCCAACTGCATCTCCAACCCCATCATTCTCCTATGCTATCGCTCATCTCACCTCTTTCCAACCGCATCTCCATTCCTATCATTCTCCTATGCCCTCGCCCATCTCACCTCTTTCCAAACGCATCTCCAACCCCATCATTCTCCTATGCTATCGCTCATCTCACCTCTTTCCAACCGCATATCCATTCCTATCATTCTCCTATGCTCTCGCTCATCTCACCTCTTTCCAACCGCATCTCCATTCCTATCATTCTCCTATGCCCTCGCCCATCTCACCTCTTTCCAACCGTATCTCCATTCCTATCATTCTCCTATGCTCTCGCCCATCTCACCTCTTTCCAACCGCACCTCCATTCCTATCATTCTCCTATGCCCTTGCCCATCTCACCTCTTTCCAACCGCATCTCCAACCCCATTATTCTCCTATGCTCTTGCACATCTTTGCTCTTTCCAACTGCATCTCCATTCCTATCATTCTCCTATGCTCTCGCCCATCTCACCTCTTTCCAACCGCACCTCCATTCCTATCATTCTCCTATGCCATTGCCCATCTCACCTCTTTCCAACCGTATCTCCAACCCCATCATTATCCTATGCTCTCGCCCATCTCAGCTCTTTCCAACTGCATCTCCATTCCTATCATTCTGCTATGCTCTCGCCCATCTCATCTCTTTCCAACCACATCCATTCCTATCATTCTCCTATGCTCTCGCCCATCTCACCTCTTTCCAACCGCATCTCCATTCCTATCATTCTCCTATGCTCTGGCCCATCTCCCCTCTTTCCAACCGCATCTCCAACCCCATCATTCTCCTATGCTCTCGCCGATCTCATCTCTTTCCAACCACATCTCCATTCCTATCATTCTCCTATGCCCTCGCCCATCTCCCCTCTTTCCAACCGCATCTCCAACCCTAGCATTCTCCTATGCTCTCGCCCATCTCATCTCTTTCCAACCGCATCTCCATTCCTATCATTCTCCTATGCTCTCACCCATCTCACTTCTTTACAACCGCATATCCATTCCTATCATTCTCCTATGCTCTCACCCATCTCACTTCTTTACAACCGCATATCCATTCCTATCATTCTCCTATGACCTCGCCCATCTCACCTCTTTCCAACCGCATATCCATTCCTATCATTCTCCTATGCCCTTGCCCATCTCACCTCTTTCCAACCGCATCTCCAACCCCATCTTTCTCCTATGCCCTCACCCATCTCACCTCTTTCCAACCGTATCTCCATTCCTATCATTCTCCTATGCCCTCGTCCATCTCACCTCTTTCCAACCGCATCTCCATTCCTATCATTCTCCTATGACCTAACCCATCTCACCTCTTTCCAAACGCATCTCCATTCCTATCATTCTCCTATGCTCTCGCCCATCTCACCTCTTTCCAACCACATCTCCATTCCTATCATTCTCCTATGCTCTGGCCCATCTCCCCTCTTTCCAACGGCATCTCCATTCCTATCATTCTCCTATACTCTCGCCCATCTCCCCTCTTTCCAACCGCATCTCCAAACCCATCATTCTCATATGCCCTCACCCATCTCACCTCTTTCCAACCGCATATCCATTCCTATCATTCTCCTATGCCCTCGTCCATCTCACCTCTTTCCAACCGTATCTCCATTCCTATCATTCTCCTATGCTCTCGCCCATCTCACCTTTTTTCCAACCGATTCTCCATTCCTATCATTCTCCTATGCTCTTGCTCATCTCACCTCTTTCCAACCACATTTCCAACCCCATCATTCTCCTATGCCCTCACCCATCTCACCTCTTTCCAACCGCATCTCCATTCCTATCATTCTCCTATGCTCTCGCCCATCTCCCCTCTTTCCAACCGCATCTCCAACCCCAACATTCTCTTATGCTCTCACTCATCTCACCTCTCCTTCACCACAACTACAACCCCATCATTCTCTTATGCCCTCATCAGAGCCATTGCTGTTTTGGTTCCGATAAAGGCTTGTAATTTGAGCACACATTTTGTGATTTGGACCACGGGTGGCTCTCACTGCCGCAGCGCAGCCCATACTATGGACCACGGGTGGCTCTCACTGCCGCAGCGCAGCCCACACTATGAACCCCTGGTGGCACACTCTGCCGCAGCGCAGCCCACACTATGGACCACGGGTGTCTCTCACTGCCGCAGCGCAGCCCACACTATGGACCACGGGTGGCTCTCACTGCTGCAGTGCAGCCCACACTATGGACCACGGGTGGCTCTCATTGCCGCAGCGCAGACCACACTATGGACCACGGGTGGCACTCTCTGCCGCAGTGCAGCCCACACTATGGACCACGGGTGGCTCTCACTGCCGCAGCGCAGCCCACACCATGGACCACGAGTGGCTCTCACTGCCGCAGCACAGCCCACACTATGGACCACGGGTGGCACTTTCTGCAGCAGCGCAGCCCACACTATGGACCACAGGTGGCTCTCGCTGCCGCAGCGCAGCGCACACTATGGACCACGGGTGGCACTCTCTGCCGCAGCGCAGCCCACACTATGGACCACGGGTGGCTCGCACTGCAGCAGCACAGCCCACACTATGGACCACGGGTGGCTCGCACTGCCGCAGCGCAGCCCATACTATGGACCGCAGGTGGCTCACACTGCCGGATCGCAGCCCACACTCTGGACCACGGGTGGCTCTCACTGCCGCAGCGCAGCCCACACTATGGACCCCGGGTGGCTCTCACTGCCGCACCGCAGCCCACAATATGAACCACGGGTGGCTCTCACTGCCGCAGCGCAGCCCACACTATGGACCACGGGTGGCACTCTCTGCCGGATCGCAGCCCACACTTTGGACCACGGGTGGCTCGCACTGCCGCAGCGCAGCACATACTATGGATCACGGGTGGCACTCTCTGCCAGATCGCAGCCCACACTATGGACCACGGGTGGCACTCTCTGCCGCAGCGCAGCCCACACTATGGACCACGGGTGGCTCGCACTGCAGCAGCGCAGCCCACACTATGGACCACGGGTGGCTTGCACTGCCGCAGCGCAGCCCACACTATGGACTATGGGTGGCTCTCACTGCCGCAGCGTAGACCACACTATGAAACACGGGTGGCTCACACTGCCGCAGCGCAGCCCACACTATGGACCATGGGTGGCTCTCACTGCCGCAGCGCAGCCCACACTATGGACCACGGGTGGCACTCACTGCAGCAGCCCACACTATGGACCATGGGTGGCACTCTCTGCCGGAGTGCAGCCCACACTATGGACCACGGGTGGCACTCTCTGCCGGATCGCAGCCCACACTTTGGACCACGGGTGGCTCTCAGTGCCGGAGTGCAGCCCACACTATGGACCACGGGTGGCACTCTCTGCCGAAGTGCATCCCACACTATGGACCACGGGTGGCTCTCACTGCCGGAGTGCAGCCCACACTATGGACCACGGGTGGCTCTCACTGCAGCAGCGCAGCCCACACTATGGACCACGGGTGGCACTCAC
Organism: Crinia signifera; assembly: GCF_055691185.1. Classification (NCBI taxonomy): domain Eukaryota; kingdom Metazoa; phylum Chordata; class Amphibia; order Anura; family Myobatrachidae; genus Crinia; species Crinia signifera. The sequence goes on from NW_028142724.1 coordinate 7,843, forward strand.
TGCAGCAGCCCACACTATGGACCACGGGTGGCTCTCACTGCCACAGCGCAGCCCACACTATGGACCATGGGTGGCTCTCACTGCAGCAGCGCAGCCCACACTATGGACCACGGGTGGCTCTCACTGCAGCAGCGCAGCCCACACTATGGACCACGGGTGTCACTCACTGCAGCAGCCCACACTATGGAACACGGGTGGCTCTCACTGCCACAGCGCAGCCCACACTATGGACCATGGGTGGCTCTCACTGCAGCAGCGCAGCCCACACTATGGACCACGGGTGGCTCTCACTGCAGCAGCGCAGCCCACACTATGGACCACGGGTGGCACTCACTGCAGCAGCCCACACTATGGACCACGGGTGGCTCTCACTGCCACAGCGCAGCCCAAACTATGGACCATGGGTGGCTCTCACTGCAGCAGCGCAGCCCACACTATGGACCACGGGTGGCTCTCACTGCAGCAGCGCAGCCCACACTATGGACCACGGGTGGCACTCACTGCAGCAGCCCACACTATGGACCATGGGTGGCTCGCACTGCCACAGCGCAGCCCACAATATGAACCACAGGTGGCTCTCACTGCCGCAGCGCAGCCCATACTATGAACCACGGGTGGCACTCTCTGCCGGATCGCAGCCCACACTTTGGACCACGGGTGGCTCTCACTGCCGCAGCGCAGCCCACACTATGAACCACGATTGGCACTTACTGCAGCAGCCCACACTATGGACCACGGTTGGCTCTCACTGCCGCAGCGCAGCCCACACTATGGACCACGGGTGGCTCTCACTGCCGCAGCGCAGCCCACACTATGGACCACGGGTGGCTTGCACTGCCGCAGCGCAGCCCACAATATGGACCACGGGTGGCACTCTCTGCCGCAGCCCACACTATGGACCACGGGTGGTGCTCTCTGCCAGAGTGCAGCCCACACTATGGACCACGGGTGGCACTCTCTGCCGGATCGCAGCCCACACTTTGGACCACGGGTGGCTCTCAGTGCCGGAGTGCAGCCCACACTATGGACCACGGGTGGCACTCTCTGCCGAAGTGCATCCCACACTATGGACCACGGGTGGCTCTCACTGCCGGAGTGCAGCCCACACTATGGACCACGGGTGGCTCTCACTGCAGCAGCGCAGCCCACACTATGGACCACGGGTGGCACTCACTGCAGCAGCCCACACTATGGACCACGGGTGGCTCTCACTGCCACAGCGCAGCCCACACTATGGACCATGGGTGGCTCTCACTGCAGCAGCGCAGCCCACACTATGGACCACGGGTGGCTCTCACTGCAGCAGCCCACACTATGGACCATGGGTGGCTCTCACTGCAGCAGCGCAGCCCACACTATGGACCACGGGTGGCTCTCACTGCCGCAGCGCAGCCCATACTATGGACCATGGGTGGCTCTCACTGCAGCAGCGCAGCCCACACTATGGACCACGGGTGGCTCTCACTGCAGCAGCGCAGCCCACACTATGGACCACGGGTGGCTCTCACTGCCACAGCGCAGCCCACACTATGGACCACGGGTGGCTCTCATTGCCGCAGCGCAGCCCACACTATGGACCACGGGTGGCTCTCACTGCAGCAGCGCAGCCCACACTATGGACCACGGGTGGCTCTCACTGCAGCAGCGCAGCCCACACTATGGACCACGGGTGGCTCTCACTGCCACAGCGCAGCCCACACTATGGACCACGGGTGGCTCTCATTGCCGCAGCGCAGCCCACACTATGAACCACGATTGGCACTTACTGCAGCAGCCCACACTATGGACCACGGTTGGCTCTCACTGCCGCAGCGCAGCCCACACTATGGACCACGGGTGGCTCTCACTGCCGTAGCGCAGCCCACACTATGGACCACGGGTGGCTTGCACTGCCGCAGCGCAGCCCACAATATGGACCACGGGTGGCACTCTCTGCCGCAGCCCACACTATGGACCACGGGTGGTGCTCTCTGCCAGAGTGCAGCCCACACTATGGACCACGGGTGGCACTCTCTGCCGGATCGCAGCCCACACTTTGGACCACGGGTGGCTCTCAGTGCCGGAGTGCAGCCCACACTATGGACCACGGGTGGCACTCTCTGCCGAAGTGCATCCCACACTATGGACCACGGGTGGCTCTCACTGCCGGAGTGCAGCCCACACTATGGACCACGGGTGGCTCTCACTGCAGCAACGCAGCCCACACTATGGACCACGGGTGGCACTCACTGCAGCAGCCCACACTATGGACCACGGGTGGCTCTCACTGCCACAGCGCAGCCCACACTATGGACCATGGGTGGCTCTCACTGCAGCAGCGCAGCCCACACTATGGACCACGGCTGGCTCTCACTGCAGCAGCCCACACTATGGACCATGGGTGGCTCTCACTGCAGCAGCGCAGCCCACACTATGGACCACGGGTGGCTCTCACTGCCGCAGCGCAGCCCATACTATGGACCATGGGTGGCTCTCACTGCAGCAGCGCAGCCCACACTATGGACCACGGGTGGCTCTCACTGCAGCAGCGCAGCCCACACTATGGACCACGGGTGGCTCTCACTGCCACAGCGCAGCCCACACTATGGACCACGGGTGGCTCTCATTGCCGCAGCGCAGCCCACACTATGGACCACGGGTGGCACTCACTGCAGCAGCCCACACTATGGACCACGGGTGGCTCTCACTGCCGCCGCGCAGCCCACACTATGAACCACGGGTGGCTTGCACTGCCGCAGCGCAGCCCACAATATGGACCACGGGTGGCACTCTCTGCCGCAGCCCACACTATGGACCACGGGTGGTGCTCTCTGCCAGAGTGCAGCCCACACTATGGACCACGGGTGGCTCTCACTGCAGCAACGCAGCCCACACTATGGACCACGGGTGGCACTCACTGCAGCAGCCCACACTATGGACCACGGGTGGCTCTCACTGCCACAGCGCAGCCCACACTATGGACCATGGGTGGCTCTCACTGCAGCAGCGCAGCCCACACTATGGACCACGGGTGGCTCTCACTGCAGCAGCCCACACTATGGACCATGGGTGGCTCTCACTGCAGCAGCGCAGCCCACACTATGGACCACGGGTGGCTCTCACTGCCGCAGCGCAGCCCATACTATGGACCATGGGTGGCTCTCACTGCAGCAGCGCAGCCCACACTATGGACCACGGGTGGCTCTCACTGCAGCAGCGCAGCCCACACTATGGACCACGGGTGGCTCTCACTGCCACAGCGCAGCCCACACTATGGACCACGGGTGGCTCTCATTGCCGCAGCGCAGCCCACACTATGGACCACGGGTGGCACTCACTGCAGCAGCCCACACTATGGACCACGGGTGGCTCTCACTGCCGCCGCGCAGCCCACACTATGAACCACGGGTGGCTTGCACTGCCGCAGCGCAGCCCACAATATGGACCACGGGTGGCACTCTCTGCCGCAGCCCACACTATGGACCACGGGTGGTGCTCTCTGCCAGAGTGCAGCCCACACTATGGACCACGGGTGGCACTCTCTGCCGGATCGCAGCCCACACTTTGGACCACGGGTGGCTCTCAGTGCCGGAGTGCAGCCCACACTATGGACCACGGGTGGCACTCTCTGCCGAAGTGCATCCCACACTATGGACCACGGGTGGCTCTCACTGCCGGAGTGCAGCCCACACTATGGACCACGGGTGGCTCTCACTGCAGCAGCGCAGCCCACACTATGGACCACGGGTGGCACTCACTGCAGCAGCCCACACTATGGACCACGGGTGGCTCTCACTGCCACAGCGCAGCCCACACTATGGACCATGGGTGGCTCTCACTGCAGCAGCGCAGCCCACACTATGGACCACGGGTGGCTCTCACTGCAGCAGCCCACACTATGGACCATGGGTGGCTCTCACTGCAGCAGCGCAGCCCACACTATGGACCACGGGTGGCTCTCACTGCCGCAGCGCAGCCCATACTATGGACCATGGGTGGCTCTCACTGCAGCAGCGCAGCCCACACTATGGACCACGGGTGGCTCTCACTGCAGCAGCGCAGCCCACACTATGGACCACGGGTGGCTCTCACTGCCACAGCGCAGCCCACACTATGGACCACGGGTGGCTCTCATTGCCGCAGCGCAGCCCACACTATGGACCACGGGTGGCTCTCACTGCAGCAGCGCAGCCCACACTATGGACCACGGGTGGCTCTCACTGCAGCAGCGCAGCCCACACTATGGACCACGGGTGGCTCTCACTGCCACAGCGCAGCCCACACTATGGACCACGGGTGGCTCTCATTGCCGCAGCGCAGCCCACACTATGAACCACGATTGGCACTTACTGCAGCAGCCCACACTATGGACCACGGTTGGCTCTCACTGCCGCAGCGCAGCCCACACTATGGACCACGGGTGGCTCTCACTGCCGTAGCGCAGCCCACACTATGGACCACGGGTGGCTTGCACTGCCGCAGCGCAGCCCACAATATGGACCACGGGTGGCACTCTCTGCCGCAGCCCACACTATGGACCACGGGTGGTGCTCTCTGCCAGAGTGCAGCCCACACTATGGACCACGGGTGGCACTCTCTGCCGGATCGCAGCCCACACTTTGGACCACGGGTGGCTCTCAGTGCCGGAGTGCAGCCCACACTATGGACCACGGGTGGCACTCTCTGCCGAAGTGCATCCCACACTATGGACCACGGGTGGCTCTCACTGCCGGAGTGCAGCCCACACTATGGACCACGGGTGGCTCTCACTGCAGCAACGCAGCCCACACTATGGACCACGGGTGGCACTCACTGCAGCAGCCCACACTATGGACCACGGGTGGCTCTCACTGCCACAGCGCAGCCCACACTATGGACCATGGGTGGCTCTCACTGCAGCAGCGCAGCCCACACTATGGACCACGGCTGGCTCTCACTGCAGCAGCCCACACTATGGACCATGGGTGGCTCTCACTGCAGCAGCGCAGCCCACACTATGGACCACGGGTGGCTCTCACTGCCGCAGCGCAGCCCATACTATGGACCATGGGTGGCTCTCACTGCAGCAGCGCAGCCCACACTATGGACCACGGGTGGCTCTCACTGCAGCAGCGCAGCCCACACTATGGACCACGGGTGGCTCTCACTGCCACAGCGCAGCCCACACTATGGACCACGGGTGGCTCTCATTGCCGCAGCGCAGCCCACACTATGGACCACGGGTGGCACTCACTGCAGCAGCCCACACTATGGACCACGGGTGGCTCTCACTGCCGCCGCGCAGCCCACACTATGAACCACGGGTGGCTTGCACTGCCGCAGCGCAGCCCACAATATGGACCACGGGTGGCACTCTCTGCCGCAGCCCACACTATGGACCACGGGTGGTGCTCTCTGCCAGAGTGCAGCCCACACTATGGACCACGGGTGGCTCTCACTGCAGCAACGCAGCCCACACTATGGACCACGGGTGGCACTCACTGCAGCAGCCCACACTATGGACCACGGGTGGCTCTCACTGCCACAGCGCAGCCCACACTATGGACCATGGGTGGCTCTCACTGCAGCAGCGCAGCCCACACTATGGACCACGGGTGGCTCTCACTGCAGCAGCCCACACTATGGACCATGGGTGGCTCTCACTGCAGCAGCGCAGCCCACACTATGGACCACGGGTGGCTCTCACTGCCGCAGCGCAGCCCATACTATGGACCATGGGTGGCTCTCACTGCAGCAGCGCAGCCCACACTATGGACCACGGGTGGCTCTCACTGCAGCAGCGCAGCCCACACTATGGACCACGGGTGGCTCTCACTGCCACAGCGCAGCCCACACTATGGACCACGGGTGGCTCTCATTGCCGCAGCGCAGCCCACACTATGGACCACGGGTGGCACTCACTGCAGCAGCCCACACTATGGACCACGGGTGGCTCTCACTGCCGCCGCGCAGCCCACACTATGAACCACGGGTGGCTTGCACTGCCGCAGCGCAGCCCACAATATGGACCACGGGTGGCACTCTCTGCCGCAGCCCACACTATGGACCACGGGTGGTGCTCTCTGCCAGAGTGCAGCCCACACTATGGACCACGGGTGGCTCTCACTGCAGCAACGCAGCCCACACTATGGACCACGGGTGGCACTCACTGCAGCAGCCCACACTATGGACCACGGGTGGCTCTCACTGCCACAGCGCAGCCCACACTATGGACCATGGGTGGCTCTCACTGCAGCAGCGCAGCCCACACTATGGACCACGGGTGGCTCTCACTGCAGCAGCCCACACTATGGACCATGGGTGGCTCTCACTGCAGCAGCGCAGCCCATACTATGGACCATGGGTGGCTCTCACTGCAGCAGCGCAGCCCACACTATGGACCACGGGTGGCTCTCACTGCAGCAGCGCAGCCCACACTATGGACCACGGGTGGCTCTCATTGCCGCAGCGCAGCCCACACTATGGACCACGGGTGGCACTCACTGCAGCAGCCCACACTATGGACCACGGGTGGCTCTCACTGCCGCCGCGCAGCCCACACTATGAACCACGGGTGGCTCTCACTGCAGCAGCCCACACTATGGACCACGGGTGGCTCTCACTGCCACAGCGCAGCCCACACTATGGACCATGGGTGGCTCTCACTGCAGCAGCGCAGCCCACACTATGGACCACGGGTGGCTCTCACTGCAGCAGCCCACACTATGGACCATGGGTGGCTCTCACTGCAGCAGCGCAGCCCACACTATGGACCACGGGTGGCTCTCACTGCCGCAGCGCAGCCCATACTATGGACCATGGGTGGCTCTCACTGCAGCAGCGCAGCCCACACTATGGACCACGGGTGGCTCTCACTGCAGCAGCGCAGCCCACACTATGGACCACGGGTGGCTCTCACTGCCACAGCGCAGCCCACACTATGGACCACGGGTGGCTCTCATTGCCGCAGCGCAGCCCACACTATGGACCACGGGTGGCACTCACTGCAGCAGCCCACACTATGGACCACGGGTGGCTCTCACTGCCGCCGCGCAGCCCACACTATGAACCACGGGTGGCTTGCACTGCCGCAGCGCAGCCCACAATATGGACCACGGGTGGCACTCTCTGCCGCAGCCCACACTATGGACCACGGGTGGTGCTCTCTGCCAGAGTGCAGCCCACACTATGGACCACGGGTGGCTCTCACTGCAGCAACGCAGCCCACACTATGGACCACGGGTGGCACTCACTGCAGCAGCCCACACTATGGACCACGGGTGGCTCTCACTGCCACAGCGCAGCCCACACTATGGACCATGGGTGGCTCTCACTGCAGCAGCGCAGCCCACACTATGGACCACGGGTGGCTCTCACTGCAGCAGCCCACACTATGGACCATGGGTGGCTCTCACTGCAGCAGCGCAGCCCACACTATGGACCACGGGTGGCTCTCACTGCCGCAGCGCAGCCCATACTATGGACCATGGGTGGCTCTCACTGCAGCAGCGCAGCCCACACTATGGACCACGGGTGGCTCTCACTGCAGCAGCGCAGCCCACACTATGGACCACGGGTGGCTCTCACTGCCACAGCGCAGCCCACACTATGGACCACGGGTGGCTCTCATTGCCGCAGCGCAGCCCACACTATGGACCACGGGTGGCACTCACTGCAGCAGCCCACACTATGGACCACGGGTGGCTCTCACTGCCGCCGCGCAGCCCACACTATGAACCACGGGTGGCTTGCACTGCCGCAGCGCAGCCCACAATATGGACCACGGGTGGCACTCTCTGCCGCAGCCCACACTATGGACCACGGGTGGTGCTCTCTGCCAGAGTGCAGCCCACACTATGGACCACGGGTGGCTCTCACTGCAGCAACGCAGCCCACACTATGGACCACGGGTGGCACTCACTGCAGCAGCCCACACTATGGACCACGGGTGGCTCTCACTGCCACAGCGCAGCCCACACTATGGACCATGGGTGGCTCTCACTGCAGCAGCGCAGCCCACACTATGGACCACGGGTGGCTCTCACTGCAGCAGCCCACACTATGGACCATGGGTGGCTCTCACTGCAGCAGCGCAGCCCATACTATGGACCATGGGTGGCTCTCACTGCAGCAGCGCAGCCCACACTATGGACCACGGGTGGCTCTCACTGCAGCAGCGCAGCCCACACTATGGACCACGGGTGGCTCTCATTGCCGCAGCGCAGCCCACACTATGGACCACGGGTGGCTCTCACTGCAGCAGCGCAGCCCACACTATGGACCACGGGTGGCTCTCACTGCAGCAGCCCACACTATGGACCATGGGTGGCTCTCACTGCAGCAGCGCAGCCCACACTATGGACCACGGGTGGCTCTCACTGCCGCAGCGCAGCCCATACTATGGACCATGGGTGGCTCTCACTGCAGCAGCGCAGCCCACACTATGGACCACGGGTGGCTCTCACTGCAGCAGCGCAGCCCACACTATGGACCACGGGTGGCTCTCACTGCCACAGCGCAGCCCACACTATGGACCACGGGTGGCTCTCATTGCCGCAGCGCAGCCCACACTATGGACCACGGGTGGCACTCACTGCAGCAGCCCACACTATGGACCACGGGTGGCTCTCACTGCTGCCGCGCAGCCCACACTATGAACCACGGGTGGCTTGCACTGCCGCAGCGCAGCCCACAATATGGACCACGGGTGGCACTCTCTGCCGCAGCCCACACTATGGACCACGGGTGGTGCTCTCTGCCAGAGTGCAGCCCACACTATGGACCACGGGTGGCTCTCACTGCAGCAACGCAGCCCACACTATGGACCACGGGTGGCACTCACTGCAGCAGCCCACACTATGGACCACGGGTGGCTCTCACTGCCACAGCGCAGCCCACACTATGGACCATGGGTGGCTCTCACTGCAGCAGCGCAGCCCACACTATGGACCACGGGTGGCTCTCACTGCAGCAGCCCACACTATGGACCATGGGTGGCTCTCACTGCAGCAGCGCAGCCCACACTATGGACCACGGGTGGCTCTCACTGCCGCAGCGCAGCCCATACTATGGACCATGGGTGGCTCTCACTGCAGCAGCGCAGCCCACACTATGGACCACGGGTGGCTCTCACTGCAGCAGCGCAGCCCACACTATGGACCACGGGTGGCTCTCACTGCCACAGCGCAGCCCACACTATGGACCACGGGTGGCTCTCATTGCCGCAGCGCAGCCCACACTATGGACCACGGGTGGCACTCACTGCAGCAGCCCACACTATGGACCACGGGTGGCTCTCACTGCCGCCGCGCAGCCCACACTATGAACCACGGGTGGCTTGCACTGCCGCAGCGCAGCCCACAATATGGACCACGGGTGGCACTCTCTGCCGCAGCCCACACTATGGACCACGGGTGGTGCTCTCTGCCAGAGTGCAGCCCACACTATGGACCACGGGTGGCTCTCACTGCAGCAACGCAGCCCACACTATGGACCACGGGTGGCACTCACTGCAGCAGCCCACACTATGGACCACGGGTGGCTCTCACTGCCACAGCGCAGCCCACACTATGGACCATGGGTGGCTCTCACTGCAGCAGCGCAGCCCACACTATGGACCACGGGTGGCTCTCACTGCAGCAGCCCACACTATGGACCATGGGTGGCTCTCACTGCAGCAGCGCAGCCCATACTATGGACCATGGGTGGCTCTCACTGCAGCAGCGCAGCCCACACTATGGACCACGGGTGGCTCTCACTGCAGCAGCGCAGCCCACACTATGGACCACGGGTGGCTCTCATTGCCGCAGCGCAGCCCACACTATGGACCACGGGTGGCACTCACTGCAGCAGCCCACACTATGGACCACGGGTGGCTCTCACTGCCGCCGCGCAGCCCACACTATGAACCACGGGTGGCTCTCACTGCAGCAGCGCAGCCCACACTATTGGTGAAGGACTGGTGATTGGGTACGGTCACAATGCTAGCAATCTTAGAGCATTAACACAGCAGAGAAATACCACCCTAATGGGGAACTGTACTAATCCTTGCAGAGAGATAACGTACAGCCAATTAGCTGCTAACTGCCATGTTACAGGTTGTGTCTGCAAAGTGACAGGATAAGTGTCTCTCACCACTTTACCACTTTCTAAGGCTCAGTACAGCTGCCCACTCGTGTCATCATAAGGGACTCCACAGCCCACTCGTGTCATCATAAGGGACTCCACAGCCCACTCGTGTCATCATAAGGGACTCCACAGCCCACTCGTGTCATCATAAGGGACTCCACAGCCCACTCGTGTCATCATAAGGGACTCCACAGACCACTCGTGTCATCATAAGGGACTCCACAGCCCACTCGTGTCATCATAAGGGACTCCACAGCCCACTCGTGTCATCATAAGGGACTCCACAGCCCACTCGTGTCATCATAAGGGACTCCACAGCCCACTCGTGTCATCATAAGGGACTCCACAGCCCACTCGTGTCATCATAAGGGACTCCACAGCCCACTCGTGTCATCATAAGGGACTCCACAGCCCACTCGTGTCATCATAAGGGACTCCACAGACCACTCGTGTCATCATAAGGGACTCCACAGCCCACTCGTGTCATCATAAGGGACTCCACAGCCCACTCGTGTCATCATAAGGGACTCCACAGCCCACTCGTGTCATCATAAGGGACTCCACAGCCCACTCGTGTCATCCACAGCCCATGCCCCGGTGAGAGCCCCCAGTGCACGCCCATGCCCCGGTGAGAGCCCCAGTCCCCGCCCATGCCCCCGGTGAGAGCCCCCAGTGCCCGCCCATGCCCCCGGTGAGAGCCCCCAGTGCCCGCCCATGCCCCGGTGAGAGCCCCTAGTGCCCGCCCATGCCCCGGTAACAGCCCCTAGTGCCCGCCCATGCCCCGGTGAGAGCCCCTAGTGCCCGCCCATGCCCCGGTAACAGCCCCTAGTGCCCGCCCATGCCCCGGCGAGAGCCCCCAGTGCCCGCCCTAGCCAGCTGACAGCTGCTGAGGGATCACTGTTAGAGCAGCAGATGTGGATCACGCCGGGGGACAATAGTCTGCAGGGGGAGAAGTGGGAGAATATGGAGCAGGTACCTTGTTTCTTGGCCGGCATTGCTCTGTTCCGAGAACACTTCATAAGCTCTTAATCTCCAGGAACATCTGCTGAATAATCAGATTATAGGGGATTTCCAGAGCTGTGGAATTGTGGGCATTGTGGTCCAGTGATGTGACCTAGTGGCAGCAGACAGGGGCTAGGGACTCCACACCGGTGACATACAGGGGGTGGGGGGATAACCTGAGTGTGACAGGTGCTAGGGACTCCACACCGGTGACATACAGGGGGTGGGGGATAAACTGAGTGTGACAGGTGCTAGGGACTCCACGCCGGTGACATACATGGGGTGGGGGATAACCTGAGTGTGACAGGTGCTAGGGACTCCACGCCGGTGACATACAGGGGGTGGGGGGATAACCTGAGTGTGACAGGTGCTAGGGATTCCACACCGGTGACATACAGGGGGTGGGGGATAACCTGAGTGTGACAGGTGCTAGGGACTCCACGCCGGTGACATACAGGGGGTGGGGGATAACCTGAGTGTGACAGGTGCTAGGGACTCCACACCGGTGACATACAGGGGGTGGGGGGATAACCTGAGTGTGACAGGTGCTAGGGACTCCACACCGGTGACATACAGGGGGTGGGGGATAAACTGAGTGTGACAGGTGCTAGGGACTCCACGCCGGTGACATACAGGGGGGTGGGGGGATAACCTGAGTGTGACAGGTGCTAGGGACTCCACACCGGTGACATACAGGGGGTGGGGGGATAACCTGAGTGTGACAGGTGCTAGGGATTCCACGCCGGTGACATACAGGGGGTGGGGGATAACCTGAGTGTGACAGGTGCTAGGGATTCCACACCGGTGACATACAGGGGGTGGGGGATAAACTAAGTGTGACAGGTGCTAGGGACTCCACACCGGTGACAAACAGGGGGTGGGGGATAAACTGAGTGTGACAGGTGCTAGGGATTCCACACCGGTGACATACAGGGGGTGGGGGATAAACTGAGTGTGACAGGTGCTAGGGATTCCACACCGGTGACATACAGGGGGTGGGGGATAAACTGAGTGTGACAGGTGCTAGGGACTCCACACCGGTGACATACAGGGGGTGGGGGGATAACCTGAGTGTGACAGGTGCTAGGGACTCCACACCGGTGACATACAGGGGGTGGGGGATAACCTGAGTGTGACAGGTGCTAGGGACTCCACCTCGGTGACATACAGGGGGGTGGGGGGATAACCTGAGTTTGACAGGTGCTAGTGACTCCACGCCGGTGACAAAGAGGGGGTGGGGGGATAACCTGAGTGTGACAGGTGCTAGGGACTCCACCTCGGTGACATACAGGGGGTGGGGGGATAACCTGAGTGTGACAGGTGCTAGGGACTCCACATCGGTGACATACAGGGGGGTGGGGGGATAACCTGAGTTTGACAGGTGCTAGTGACTCCACGCCGGTGACAAAGAGGGGGTGGGGGGATAACCTGAGTGTGACAGGTGCTAGGGACTACACATCGGTGACATACAGGGGGTGGGGGGATAACCTGATTGTGACAGGTGCTAGGGACTCCACGCCGGTGACATACATGGGGGTGGGGGGATAACCTGAGTGTGACAGGTGCTAGTGACTCCACGCCGGTGACATACAGGGGGTGGGGGGATAACCTGATTGTGACAGGTGCTAGGGACTCCACATCGGTGACATACAGGGGGGTGGGGGGATAACCTGAGTGTGACAGGTGCTAGCGACTCCACGCCGGTGACATACAGGGGGGTGGGGGGATAACCTGAGTGTGACAGGTGCTAGGGACTCCACGTTGGTGACATAAAGGGGGTGGGGGGATAACCTGAGTGTGACAGGTGCTAGTGACTCCACGCCGGTGACATACAGGGGGTGGGGGGGATAACCTGAGTGTGACAGGTGCTAGTGACTCCACGCCGGTGACATACAGGGGGTGGGGGGATAACCTGATTGTGACAGGTGCTAGGGACTCCACATCGGTGACATACAGGGGGGTGGGGGGATAACCTGAGTGTGACAGGTGCTAGGGACTCCACCTCGGTGACATACAGGGTGTGGGGGGGATAACCTGATTGTGACAGGTACTAGGGACTCCACGTTGGTGACATAAAGGGGGTGGGGGGATAACCTGAGTGTGACAGGTGCTAGTGACTCCACGCCGGTGACATACAGGGGGTAGGGGGATAACCTGATTGTGACAGGTGCTAGGGACTCCACATCGGTGACATACAGGGGGGTGGGGGGATAACCTGAGTGTGACAGGTGCTAGTGACTCCACCTCGGTGACATACAGGGTGTGGGGGGGATAACCTGAGTGTGACAGGTGCTAGGGATTCCACGCCGGTGACATACAGGGGGTGGGGGGATAACCTGAGTGTGACAGGTGCTAGGGACTCCACGCCGGTGACATACAGGGGGGTGGGGAGATAACCTGAGTGTGACAGGTGCTAGGGACTCCACGCCGGTGACATACAGGGGGGTGGGGGGATAACCTGAGTGTGACAGGTGCTAGGGACTCCACGCCGGTGACATACAGGGGGTGGGGGGATAACCTGAGTGTGACAGGTGCTAGGGACTCCACGCCGGTGACATACAGGGGGTGGGGGGATAACCTGAGTGTGACAGGTGCTAGGGACTCCACGCCGGTGACATACAGGGGGTGGGGGGATAACCTGAGTGTGACAGGTGCTAGAGACAACACGCCGGTGACATACAGGGGGGTGGGGGGATAACCTGAGTGTGACAGGTGCTAGGGACTCCACGCCGGTGACATACAGGGGGTGGGGGGATAACCTGAGTGTGACAGGTGCTAGGGACTCCACGCCGGTGACATACAGGGCGTGGGGGATAACCTGAGTGTGACAGGTGCTAGGGACTCCACGTTGGTCACATACAGGGGGTGGGGGGATAACCTGAGTGTGACAGGTGCTAGGGACTCCACACCGGTGACATACAGGGGGTGGGGGGATAACCTAAGTGTGACAGGTGCTAGGGACTCCACACCGGTGACATACAGGGGGTGGGGGATAACCTGAGTGTGACAGGTGCTAGGGACTCCACGCCGGTGACATACAGGGGGTGGAGGGATAACCTGAGTGTGACAGGTGCTAGGGACTCCACGCCGGTGACATACAGGGGGGTGGGGGGATAACCTGAGTGTGACAGGTGCTAGTGACTCCACGCCGGTGACATACAGGGGGTGGGGTATAACCTGAGTGTGACATGTGCTAGGGACTCCACGCAGGTGACATACAGGGGGTGGAGGGATAACCTGAGTGTGACAGGTGCTAGGGACTCCACGTTGGTGACATACAGGGGGTGGGGGGATAACCTGAGTGTGACAGGTGCTAGGGACTCCACGCTGGTGACATACAGGGGGGTGGGGGGATAACCTGAGTGTGACAGGTGCTAGGGACTCCACGCCGGTGACATACAGGGGGGTAGGGGATAACCTGAGTGTGACAGGTGCTAGGGACTCCAGGTTGGTGACATACAGGGGGGTGGGGGGATAACCTGAGTGTGACAGGTGCTAGGGATTCCACGCCGGTGACATACAGGGGGTGGGGGATAACCTGAGTGTGACAGGTGCTAGGGACTCCACATCGGTGACATACAGGGGGTGGGGGGATAACCTGAGTGTGGCAGGTGCTAGTGACTCCACGCCGGTGACATACAGGGGGGTGGGGGATAAGTGTGACAGGTGCTAGGGACTCCAGGTTGGTGACATACAGGGGGGTGGGGGGATAACCTGAGTGTGACAGGTGCTAGGGATTCCACGCCGGTGACATACAGGGGGGTGGGGGGATAACCTGAGTGTGACAGGTGCTAGGGACTCCACGCCGGTGACATACAGGGGGGTGGAGGGATAACCTGAGTGTGACAGGTGCTAGGGATTCCACGCCGGTGACATACAGACGGTGGGGGATAACCTGAGTGTGACAGGTGCTAGGGATTCCACGCCGGTGACATACAGACGGTGGGGGATAACCTGAGTGTGACAGGTGCTAGTGACTCCACCTCGGTGACATACAGGGGGTGGGGGATAACCTGAGTGTGACAGGTGCTAGGGACTCCACGCCGGTGACATACAGGGAGGTGGGGGGATAATCTGAGTGTGACAGGTGCTAGTGACTCAACGCCGGTGACATACAGGGGGTGGGGGGGATAACCTGAGTGTGACAGGTGCTAGGGACTCCACGCCGGTGACATACAGGGGGTGGGGGATAACCTGAGTGTGACAGCTGCTAGGGACTCCACGCCGGTGACATACAGGGGGAAGGGGGATAACCTGAGTGTGACAGCTGCTAGGGACTCCACGCCGGTGACATACAGGGGGGTAGGGGGAAAAACTGAGTGTGACAGGTGCTAGGGACTCCACGCCGGTGACATACAGGGGTGGGGTATAACCTGAGTGGGACAGGTGCTAGAGACTCCACGCCGGTGACATACAGGGGGGTGGGGGGGATAACCTGAGTGTGACAGGTGCTAGGGACTCCACGCAGGTGACATACAGAAGGTGGGGGATAACCTGAGTGTGACAGGTGCTAGGGACTCCACGCCGGTGACATACAGGGGGTGGGGGGATAACCTGAGTGTGACAGGTGCTAGGGACTCAACATCGGTGACATATAGGGGGGTGGGGGGATAACCTGAGTGTGACAGGTGCTAGGGACTCCACCCCGGTGACATACAGGGGGTGGGGGGATAACCTGAGTGTGACAGGTGCTAGTGACTCCACGCCGGTGACACACAGGGGGTGTGGGGGGGATAACCTGAGTGTGACAGGTGCTAGGGACTCCACGCCTGTGACATACAGGGGGGTGGGGGGATGACCTGAGTGTGACAGGTGCTAGGGACTCCACGCCGGTGACATACAGGGGGTGTGGGGATGACCTGAATGTGGCAGGTGCTAGGGACTCCACGCCGATGACATACAGGGGGTAAGGGGGATAACCTGAGTGTGACAGGTGCTAGGGACTCCACGTTGGTGACATAAAGGGGGTGGGGGGATAACCTGAGTGTGACAGGGGCTAGGGACTCCACGTTGGTGACATAAAGGGGGTGGGGGGATAACCTGAATGTGGCAGGTGCTAGGGACTCCACGCCGGTGACATACAGGGGGTGGGGGGATAACTTGAGTGTGACAGGTGCTAGGGGCTCCACGCCGGTGACATACCGGGGGTGGGGGATATCCTGAATGTGGCAGGTGCTAGGTACTCCACGCCGGTGACATACAGGGGGTGTGGGGATGACCTGAATGTTGCAGGTGCTAGGGACTCCACGCTGGTGACATACAGGGGGTGGGGGGGGATAACCTGAGTGTGACACGGAAGTGCGCAAGGGAAGCGGCTAAGCCAGCACACATGCTGTGCCGCCAACAGGAAGGGGATAAAAGGGGGTGTCGCCTGTCTGCTGGAGGGAGCAGAGCCTTCCAACAGAAGATGCTGACGCCGATGGATGGGTCACAGGAGACGGAGTGCCAGTGGCCTGGGAGCTGGAACCGCCCTGGTGAGTGTACAGCGCCGGCAGCGGGGTCACTGGAGACGGAGTGCCAGTGGCCTGGGAGCTGGGACTGCCCTGGTGAGTGTACAGCACCGGCAGCGGGGTCACAGGAGACGGAGTGCCAGTGGCCTGGGAGCTGGAACCGCCCTGGTGAGTGTACAGCGCCGGCAGCGGGGTCACAGGAGACGGAGTGTCAGTGGCCTGGGAGCTGGGACTGCCCTGGTGAGTGTACAGCGCCGGCAGTGGGGTCACAGGAGACGGAGTGCCAGAGGCCTGGGAGCTAGAACCGCCCTGGTGAGTGTACAGCACCGGCAGCGGGGTGACAGGAGACGGAGTGCCAGTGGCCTGGGAGCTGGAACCGCCCCGGTGAGTGTACAGCACCGGCAGCGGGGTGACAGGAGACGGAGTGCCAGTGGCCTGGGAGCTGGAACCACCCTGGTGAGTGTACAGCACCGGCAGCGGGGTCACAGGAGACGGAGTGCCAGAGGCCTGGGAGCTAGAACCGCCCTGGTGAGTGTACAGCGCCGGCAGCGGGGTGACAGGAGACGGAGTGCCAGTGGCCTGGGAGCTGGAACCGCCCCGGTGAGTGTACAGCACCGGCAGCGGGGTGACAGGAGACGGAGTGCCAGTGGCCTGGGAGCTGGAACCACCCTGGTGAGTGTACAGTGCCGGCAGCGGGGTCACAGGAGACGGAGTGCCAGTGGCCTGGGAGCTGGAACCGCCCCGGTGAGTGTACAGCGCCGGCAGCGGGGTCACAGGAGACGGAGTGCCAGTGGCCTGGGAGCTGGAACCGCCCCGGTGAGTGTACAGCACTGGCAGCGGGGTCACAGGAGACGGAGTGCCAGTGGCCTGGGAGCTGGAACCGCCCTGGTGAGTGTACAGCGTCGGCAGCGGGGTGACAGGAGACGGAGTGCCAGTGGCCTGGGAGCTGGAACCGCCCTGGTGAGTGTACAGTGCCGGCAGCGGGGTGACAGGAGACGGAGTGCCAGTGGCCTGGGAGCTGGAACCGCCCTGGTGAGTGTACAGCGCCGGCAGCGGGGTCACAGGAGACGGAGTGCCAGTGGCCTGGGAGCTGGAACCGCCCCGGTGAGTGTACAGCACCGGCAGCGGGGTCACAGGAGACGGAGTGCCAGTGGCCTGGGAGCTGGAACCGCCCTGGTGAGTGTACAGCACCGGCAGCGGGGTCACAGGAGACGGAGTGTCAGTGGCCTGGGAGCTGGGACTGTCCTGGTGAGTGTACAGTGCCGGCAGCTCAGTCACAGGAGACGGAGTGCCAGTGGCCTGGGAGCTGGAACCGCCCCGGTGAGTGTACAGCGTGGGCAGCGGGGTCACAGGAGACGGAGTGCCAGTGGCCTGGGAGCTGGAACCGCCCTGGTGAGTGTACAGCGTCGGCAGCGGGGTCACAGGAGACGGAGTGCCAGTGGCCTGGGAGCTGGAACCGCCCCGGTGAGTGTACAGCGTCGGCAGCGGGGTCACAGGAGACGGAGTGCCAGTGGCCTGGGAGCTGGAACCGCCCCGGTGAGTGTACAGCACTGGCAGCGGGGTCACAGGAGACGGAGTGCCAGTGGCCTGGGAGCTGGAACCGCCCTGGTGAGTGTACAGCACCGGCAGCGGGGTCACAGGAGACGGAGTGCCAGTGGCCTGGGAGCTGGAACCGCCCCGGTGAGTGTACAGCACCGGCAGCGGGGTCACAGGAGACGGAGTGCCAGTGGCCTGGGAGCTGGAACCGCCCCGGTGAGTGTACAGCGTCGGCAGCGGGGTGACAGGAGACGGAGTGCCAGTGGCCTGGGAGCTGGAACCGCCCTGGTGAGTGTACAGCGTCGGCAGCGGGGTGACAGGAGACGGAGTGCCAGTGGCCTGGGAGCTGGGACTGCCCTGGTGAGTGTACAGCGTCGGCAGCGGGGTCACAGGAGACGGAGTGCCAGTGGCCTGGGAGCTGGAACCGCCCTGGTGAGTGTACAGCGCCGGCAGCGGGGTCACAGGAGACGGAGTGCCAGTGGCCTGGGAGCTCGGACTGCCCTGGTGAGAGTACAGCACCGGCAGCGGGGTCACAGGAGACGGAGTGCCAGTGGCCTGGGAGCTGGAACCGCCCTGGTGAGTGTACAGCACCGGCAGCGGGGTCACAGGAGACGGAGTGCCAGTGGCCTGGGAGCTGGAACCGCCCTGGTGAGTGTACAGCACCGGCAGCGGGGTCACAGGAGACGGAGTGCCAGTGGCCTGGGAGCTGGAACCGCCCCGGTGAGTGTACAGCACCGGCAGCGGGGTGACAGGAGACGGAGTGCCAGTGGCCTGGGAGCTGGAACCGCCCTGGTGAGTGTACAGCGTCGGCAGCGGGGTGACAGGAGACGGAGTGCCAGTGGCCTGGGAGCTGGGACTGCCCTGGTGAGTGTACAGCGTCGGCAGCGGGGTCACAGGAGACGGAGTGCCAGTGGCCTGGGAGCTGGAACCGCCCTGGTGAGTGTACAGCGTCGGCAGCGGGGTGACAGGAGACGGAGTGCCAGTGGCCTGGGAGCTGGAACCGCCCTGGTGAGTGTACAGCACCGGCAGCGGGGTCACAGGAGACGGAGTGCCAGTGGCCTGGGAGCTGGAACCGCCCTGGTGAGTGTACAGCACCGGCAGCGGGGTCACAGGAGACGGAGTGTCAGTGGCCTGGGAGCTGGGACTGTCCTGGTGAGTGTACAGTGCCGGCAGCTCAGTCACAGGAGACGGAGTGCCAGTGGCCTGGGAGCTGGAACCGCCCCGGTGAGTGTACAGCGTGGGCAGCGGGGTCACAGGAGACGGAGTGCCAGTGGCCTGGGAGCTGGAACCGCCCTGGTGAGTGTACAGCGTCGGCAGCGGGGTCACAGGAGACGGAGTGCCAGTGGCCTGGGAGCTGGAACCGCCCCGGTGAGTGTACAGCGTCGGCAGCGGGGTCACAGGAGACGGAGTGCCAGTGGCCTGGGAGCTGGAACCGCCCCGGTGAGTGTACAGCACTGGCAGCGGGGTCACAGGAGACGGAGTGCCAGTGGCCTGGGAGCTGGGACCGCCCCGGTGAGTGTACAGCACCGGCAGCGGGGTCACAGGAGACGGAGTGCCAGTGGCCTGGGAGCTGGAACCGCCCCGGTGAGTGTACAGCACTGGCAGCGGGGTCACAGGAGACGGAGTGCCAGTGGCCTGGGAGCTGGGACCGCCCCGGTGAGTGTACAGTGCCGGCAGCGGGGTCACAGGAGACGGAGTGCCAGTGGCCTGGGAGCTGGAACCGCCCTGGTGAGTGTACAGCACCGGCAGCGGGGTCACAGGAGACGGAGTGCCAGTGGCCTGGGAGCTGGAACCGCCCCGGTGAGTGTACAGCACCGGCAGCGGGGTCACAGGAGACGGAGTGCCAGTGGCCTGGGAGCTGGAACCGCCCCGGTGAGTGTACAGCGTCGGCAGCGGGGTGACAGGAGACGGAGTGCCAGTGGCCTGGGAGCTGGAACCGCCCTGGTGAGTGTACAGCGTCGGCAGCGGGGTGACAGGAGACGGAGTGCCAGTGGCCTGGGAGCTGGGACTGCCCTGGTGAGTGTACAGCGTCGGCAGCGGGGTCACAGGAGACGGAGTGCCAGTGGCCTGGGAGCTGGAACCGCCCTGGTGAGTGTACAGCGCCGGCAGCGGGGTCACAGGAGACGGAGTGCCAGTGGCCTGGGAGCTCGGACTGCCCTGGTGAGAGTACAGCACCGGCAGCGGGGTCACAGGAGACGGAGTGCCAGTGGCCTGGGAGCTGGAACCGCCCTGGTGAGTGTACAGCACCGGCAGCGGGGTCACAGGAAACGGAGTGCCAGTGGCCTGGGAGCTGGAACCGCCCCGGTGAGTGTACAGCACCGGCAGCGGGGTGACAGGAGACGGAGTGCCAGTGGCCTGGGAGCTGGAACCGCCCTGGTGAGTGTACAGCGTCGGCAGCGGGGTGACAGGAGACGGAGTGCCAGTGGCCTGGGAGCTGGGACTGCCCTGGTGAGTGTACAGCGCCGGCAGCGGGGTCACAGGAGACGGAGTGCCAGTGGCCTGGGAGCTGGAACCGCCCTGGTGAGTGTACAGCGCCGGCAGCGGGGTCACAGGAGACGGAGTGCCAGTGGCCTGGGAGCTCGGACTGCCCTGGTGAGAGTACAGCACCGGCAGCGGGGTCACAGGAGACGGAGTGCCAGTGGCCTGGGAGCTGGAACCGCCCTGGTGAGTGTACAGCACCGGCAGCGGGGTGACAGGAGACGGAGTGCCAGTGGCCTGGGAGCTGGAACCGCCCTGGTGAGTGTACAGCGTCGGCAGCGGGGTGACAGGAGACGGAGTGCCAGTGGCCTGGGAGCTGGAACCGCCCTGGTGAGTGTACAGTGCCGGCAGCGGGGTGACAGGAGACGGAGTGCCAGTGGCCTGGGAGCTGGAACCGCCCTGGTGAGTGTACAGCACCGGCAGCGGGGTGACAGGAGACGGAGTGCCAGTGGCCTGGGAGCTGGAACTGCCCTGGTGAGTGTACAGCGCCGGCAGCGGGGTCACTGGAGACGGAGTGCCAGTGGCCTGGGAGCCGGGACTGCCCTGGTGAGTGTACAGCGCCGGCAGCGGGGTCACTGGAGACGGAGTGCCAGTGGCCTAGGAGCTGGGACTGCCCCGGTGAGTGTACAGCACCGGCAGCGGGGTCACAGGAGACGGAGTGCCAGTGGCCTGGGAGCTGGAACCGCCCTGGTGAGTGTACAGCACCGGCAGCGGGGTGACAGGAGACGGAGTGCCAGTGGCCTGGGAGCTGGAACCGCCCTGGTGAGTGTACAGCGTCGGCAGCGGGGTCACAGGAGACGGAGTGCCAGTGGCCTGGGAGCTGGAACCGCCCCGGTGAGTGTACAGCGTCGGCAGCGGGGTCACAGGAGACGGAGTGTCAGTGGCCTGGGAGCTGGAACCGCCCCGGTGAGTGTACAGCGCCGGCAGCGGGGTGACAGGAGATGGAGTGCCAGTGGCCTGGGAGCTGGAACCACCCTGGTGAGTGTACAGCGCCGGCAGCGGGGTCACAGGAGACGGAGTGTCAGTGGCCTGGGAGCTGGGACTGCCCTGGTGAGTGTACAGCGCCGGCAGCGGGGTCACTGGAGACGGAGTGCCAGTGGCCTAGGAGCTGGGACTGCCCCGGTGAGTGTACAGCGCCGGCAGCGGGGTCACAGGAGACGGAGTGCCAGTGGCCTGGGAGCTGGGACCGCCCTGGTGAGTGTACAGCGCCGGCAAAGGGGTCACAGGAGACGGAGTGCCAGTGGCCTGGGAGCTGGGACTGCCCTGGTGAGTGTACAGCACCGGCAGCGGGGTCACAGGAGACGGAGTGCCAGTGGCCTGGGAGCTGAAACCGCCCCGGTGAGTGTACAGCGCCGGCAGCGGGGTCACAGGAGACGGAGTGTCAGTGGCCTGGGAGCTGGGACTGTCCTGGTGAGTGTACAGCACCGGCAGCGGGGTCACAGGAGACGGAGTGCCAGTGGCCTGGGAGCTGGAACTGCCCTGGTGAGTGTACAGCACCGGCAGCGGGGTCACAGGAGACGGAGTGCCAGTGGCCTGGGAGCTGGAACCGCCCCGGTGAGTGTACAGCGCCGGCAGCGGGGTCACAGGAGACGGAGTGCCAGTGGCCTGGGAGCTGGAACCACCCTGGTGAGTGTACAGCGCCGGCAGCGGGGTCACTGGAGACGGAGTGCCAGTGGCCTGGGAGCTGGAACCGCCCCGGTGAGTGTACAGCGCCGGCAGCGGGGTGACAGGAGACGGAGTGCCAGTGGCCTGGGAGCTGGAACCACCCTGGTGAGTGTACAGCACCGGCAGCGGGGTCACAGGAGACGGAGTGCCAGTGGCCTAGGAGCTGGAACCGCCCTGGTGAGTGTACAGCGCCGGCAGCGGGGTCACAGGAGACGGAGTGCCAGTGGCCTGGGAGCTCGGACTGCCCTGGTGAGTGTACAGCGCCGGCAGCGGGGTCACAGGAGACGGAGTGCCAGTGGCCTGGGAGCTGGAACCGCCCTGGTGAGTGTACAGCGCCGGCAGCGGGGTCACAGGAGACGGAGTGCCAGTGGCCTGGGAGCTGGAACCGCCCTGGTGAGTGTACAGCGCCGGCAGCGGGGTCACTGGAGACGGAGTGCCAGTGGCCTGGGAGCTGGGACTGTCCTGGTGAGTGTACAGCACCGGCAGCGGGGTCACAGGAGACGGAGTGCCAGTGGCCTGGGAGCTGGAACCGCCCCGGTGAGTGTACAGCACCGACAGCGGGGTCACAGGAGACGGAGTGCCAGTGGCCTGGGAGCTGGAACCGCCCCGGTGAGTGTACAGCACCGGCAGCGGGGTCACAGGAGACGGAGTGTCAGTGGCCTGGGAGCAGGAACCGCCCCGGTGAGTGTACAGCACCGGCAGCGGGGTCACAGGAGACGGAGTGCCAGTGGCCTGGGAGCTGGAACCGCCCTGGTGAGTGTACAGCACCGGCAGCGGGGTCACAGGAGACGGAGTGTCAGTGGCCTGGGAGCAGGAACCGCCCCGGTGAGTGTACAGCTGGTGAGTGTACAGCACCGGCAGCGGGGTCACAGGAGACGGAGTGCCAGTGGCCTGGGAGCTAGAACCGCCCTGGTGAGTGTACAGTGCCGGCAGCGGGGTGACAGGAGACGGAGTGCCAGTGGCCTGGGAGCTGGAACCGCCCCGGTGAGTGTACAGCACCGGCAGCGGGGTCACAGGAGACGGAGTGCCAGTGGCCTGGGAGCTAGAACCGCCCTGGTGAGTGTACAGCGCCGGCAGCGGGGTGACAGGAGACGGAGTGCCAGTGGCCTGGGAGCTGGAACCGCCCCGGTGAGTGTACAGCACCGGCAATTTTATTCTGAGGAGGGGCATGCTATTTTTATTCATGTGATTATAGCACATGAATATATATTTAATAAAATATATATATATATATATATATATATATATATATATTTTTTACACATAAGTCAACCTGGCCAGGGGTCCTGGGGGAGTGGGGATCCCCCCAATAACCCCCTACCCCCCCTCCAGGACTTACCTGATCAGGCTGAAGATCATACTGGCGCAGTGAAAGTACACAAGTGCCGAGGTCTCTGTCTGTACCTAGAGGTCTCTGTCTGTACCTAGAGGTCTCTCATCTGTACCTAGAGGTCTCTGTCTGCACCTAGACGTCTCTCATCTGTACCTAGAGGTCTCTCATCTGCACCTAGAGGTATCTCATCTGCACCTAGAGGTCTCTCATCTGCACCTAGAGGTCTCTCATCTGCACCTAGAGGTCTCTCATCTGTACCTAGAGGTCTCTCATCTGCACCTAGAGGTCTCTCATCTGCGCCTAGAGGTATCTCATCTGCACCTAGAGGTCTCTCATCTGCACCTAGAGGTCTCTCATCTGCACCTAGAGGTCTCTCATCTGCACCTAGAGGTCTCTGTCTGTACCTAGAGGTCTCTCATCTGTACCTAGAGGTCTCTCATCTGCACCTAGAGGTCTCTCATCTGCACCTAGAGGTCTCTGTCTGTACCTAGAGGTCTCTCATCTGCACCTAGAGGTCTCTCATCTGCACCTAGAGGTCTCTCATCTGCATCTAGAGGTCTCTCATCTGTACCTAGAGGTCTCTCATCTGTACCTAGAGGTCTCTCATCTGCACCTAGAGGTCTCTCATCTGCACCTAGAGGTCTCTGCCTGCACCTAGAGGTCTCTCACCTGTACCTAGAGGTCTCTCATCTGCACCTAGAGGTCTCTCATCTGTACCTAGAGGTCGCTCATCTGCACCTAGAGGTCTCTCATCTGCACCTAGAGGTCTCTCATCGGCACCTAGAGGTCTCTCATATGCACCTAGAGGTCTCTGTCTGCACCTAGAGGTCTCTGTCTGCACCTAGAGGTCTCTGCCTGTACCTAGAGGTCTCTCACCTGTACCTAGAGGTCTCTCACCTGTACCTAGAGGTCTCTCACCTGTACCTAGAGGTCTCTCAACTGCACCTAGAGGTCTCTCATCTGTACCTAGAGGTCTCTAACCTGTACCTAGAGGTCTCTCACCTGTACCTAGAGGTCTCTCAACTGCACCTAGAGGTCTCTCATCTGTACCTAGAGGTCTCTCATCGGCACCTAGAGGTCTCTCATATGCACCTAGAGGTCTCTGTCTGCACCTAGAGGTCTCTGTCTGCACCTAGAGGTCTCTGTCTGCACCTAGAGGTCTCTGTCTGTACCTAGAGGTCTCTGTCTGCACCTAGAGGTCTCTCATCTATACCTAGAGGTCTCTCATCTGCACCTAGAGGTCTCTCATCTGTACCTAGAGGTCACTCATCTGCACCTAGAGGTCTCTAGGTCTCTGCCTGCACCTAGAGGTCTCTGCCTGTACCTAGAGGTCTCTCATCTGCACCTAGAGGTCTCTCATCTGCCCCTAGAGGTCTCTCATCTGCACCTAGAGGTCTCTCATCTGCACCTAGAGGTCTCTGTCTGCACCTAGAGGTCTCTGTCTGCACCTAGAGGTCTCTGTCTGTACCTAGAGGTCTCTGTCTGCACCTAGAGGTCTCTGTCTGTACCTAGAGGTCTCTGTCTGTGCCTAGAGGTCTCTGTCTGTACCCAGAGGTCTCTCATCTGCACCTAGGGGTCTCTGTCTGCACCTAGAGGTCTCTCAACTGTACCTAGAGGTGTCCCATCTGTACCTAGAGGTCTCTCATCTGTACCTAGAGGTCTCTGTCTGCACCTAGAGGTCTCTCATCTGTACCTAGAGGTCTCTGTCTGTACCTAGAGGTCTCTCATCTGTACCTAGAGGTCTCTAACCTGTACCTAGAGGTCTCTCACCTGTACCTAGAGGTCTCTCAACTGCACCTAGAGGTCTCTCATCTGTACCTAGAGGTCTCTCATCGGCACCTAGAGGTCTCTCATATGCACCTAGAGGTCTCTGTCTGCACCTAGAGGTCTCTGTCTGCACCTAGAGGTCTCGGTCTGCACCTAGAGCTCTCTGTCTGCACCTAGAGCTCTCTGTCTGTACCTGTACCTAGAGGTCTCTGTCTGTACCTAGAGGTCTCTGTCTGCACCTAGAGGTCTCTCATCTATACCTAGAGGTCTCTCATCTGCACCTAGAGGTCTTTCATCTGTACCTAGAGGTCTCTCATCTGCACCTAGAGGTCTCTCATCTGCACCTAGAGGTCTCTCATCTGCACCTAGAGGTCTCTGCCTGCACCTAGAGGTCTCTGCCTGCACCTAGAGGTCTCTGTCTGTACCTAGAGGTCTCTCATCTGCACCTAGAGGTCTCTCATCTGCCCCTAGAGGTCTCTCATCTGCACCTAGAGGTCTCTCATCTGCACCTAGAGGTCTCTGTCTGCACCTAGAGGTCTCTGTCTGTACCTAGAGGTCTCTGTCTGCACCTAGAGGTCTCTGTCTGTACCTAGAGGTCTCTGTCTGTGCCTAGAGGTCTCTGTCTGTACCCAGAGGTCTCTCATCTGCACCTAGGGGTCTCTGTCTGCACCTAGAGGTCTCTCAACTGTACCTAGAGGTCTCTGCCTGCACCTAGAGGTCTCTCATCTGTA
Organism: Crinia signifera; assembly: GCF_055691185.1. Lineage (NCBI taxonomy): Eukaryota > Metazoa > Chordata > Amphibia > Anura > Myobatrachidae > Crinia > Crinia signifera. Next base: position 33,891 of record NW_028142724.1, read on the forward strand.
CCTAGAGGTCTCTGTCTGCACCTAGAGGTCTCCCATATGTACCTAGAGGTCTCTGTCTGTACCTAGAGGTCTCTCATCTGCACCTAGAGGTCTCTGTCTGCACCTAGAGGTCTCTCATCTGCACCTAGAGGTCTCTCATCTGCACCTAGAGGTCTCTCATCTGCACCTAGAGGTGTCTGTCTGCACCTAGAGGTCTCTCATCTGTACCTAGAGATCTCTCATCTGTACCTAGAGGTCTCTGTCTGTAAACAGAGGTCTCTCATCTGTTTCTAGAGGTCTCTGTCTGCACCTAGAGGTCTCTCATCTGTACCTAGAGGTCTCTCATCTGCACCTAGAGGTCTCTCATCTGCACCTAGAGGTCTCTCATCTGCACCTAGAGGTCTCTCATCTGTACCTAGAGGTCTCTCATCTGCACCTAGAGGTCTCTCATCTGCACCTAGAGGTCTCTCATCTGCACCTAGAGGTCTCTGTCTGCACCTAGAGGTCTCTCATCTGTACCTAGAGGTCTCTCATCTGCACCTAGAGGTATCTCATCTGCACCTAGAGGTCTCTCATCTGCACCGAGAGGTATCTGTCTGTACCTAGAGGTCTCTGTCTGCACCTAGAGGTCTCTCATCTGCACCTAGAGGTCTCTCATCTGTACCTAGAGGTCTCTCATCTGCACCTAGAGGTCTCTCATCTGTACCTAGAGGTCTCTGTCTGTAAACAGAGGTCTCTCATCTGTACCTAGAGGTCTCTCATCTGCACCTAGAGGTCTCTCATCTGTACCTAGAGGTCTCTCATCTGTACCTAGAGGTCTCTCATCTGCACCTAGAGGTCTCTCATCTGCACCTAGAGGTCTCTGTCTGTACCTAGAGGTCTCTCATCCGCACCTAGAGGTCTCTGTCTGCACCTAGAGGTCTCTGTCTGCACCTAGAGGTCTCTGTCTGTACCAAGAGGTCTCTCATCTGTACCTAGAGGTCTCTCATCTGTACCTAGAGGTCT
>NW_028142725.1:0-34772 GCF_055691185.1 Crinia signifera
TGTACAGCGCTGTGGAATATGTGTGCGCTATATAATAACTGGTAATAATAGTCTCTGTATAGCGCTGTGGAATATGTGTGCGCTATATAATAACTGGTAATAATAGTCTCTGTACAGCGCTGTGGAATATGTGTGCACTATATAATAACTGGTAATAATATTCTCTGTACAGCGCTGTGGAATATGTGTGCGCTATATAAATAACTGGTAATAATATTCTCTGTACATCGCTGAGGAATATGTGTGCGCTATATAAATAACTGGTAATATTCTCTGTACAGCGCTGTGGAATATGTGTGCGCTATATAATAACTGGTAATAATATTCTCTGTAAAGCGCTGCGGAATATGTGTGCGCTATATAAATAACTGGTAATAATATTCTCTGTACAGCGCTGTGGAATATGTGTGCGCTATATAAATAACTGGTAATAATAATCTCTGTACAGCGCTGTGGAATATGTGTGCGCTATATAATAACTGGTAATAATAGTCTCTGTATAGCGCTGTGGAATATGTGTGCGCTATATAATAACTGGTAATAATAGTCTCTGTACAGCGCTGTGGAATATGTGTGCACTATATAATAACTGGTAATAATATTCTCTGTACAGCGCTGTGGAATATGTGTGCGCTATATAAATAACTGGTAATAATATTCTCTGTACATCGCTGAGGAATATGTGTGCGCTATATAAATAACTGGTAATATTCTCTGTACAGCGCTGTGGAATATGTGTGCGCTATATAATAACTGGTAATAATATTCTCTGTACAGCGCTGCGGAATATGTGTGCGCTATATAATAACTGGTAATAATAATCTCTGTACAGCGCTGTGGAATATGTGTGCTCTATATAATAACTGGTAATAATATTCTGTGTACAGCGCTGCGGAATATGTGTGCGCTATATAATAACTGGTAATAATATACTCTGTACAGCGCTGCGGAATATGTGTTGCTATATAAATAACTGGTAATAATATTCTCTGTACAGCGCTGTGGAATATGTGTGCGCTATATAATAACTGGTAATAATAATCTCTGTACAGCGCTGTGGAATATGTGTGCTCTATATAATAACTGGTAATAATATTCTGTGTACAGCGCTGCGGAATATGTGTGCTCTATATAATAACTGGAATAAAGACAATAACCCAGGGGAGTAAAATCAGGCGCAAAAAATATATATATGAGTTAAATTATACCTATGTTCAATTATTAATAAAGTCCACAGCATTGACTGCTGCTCCCAAAGAAAAAGAGCAAAACCTTTCCAAAGATATACAAAAAAAAAGGAGAAAAACAAGAGAGCGCACTGTGTTGATCCTTTTGGTGGATGTTTTTACTTAAATAAATTAATTTCGTACAGTTTAATACTCCGATGGAATGAGAGCTGACGCTGGGAGCTGACACAGCTGGGCGAGGATGGAATATGCACCAGGCGTCTCGATGGAGGCAGACGTCTCTTACCGCACCTTGGCCGTAGACTTTTAAGCAATCTGATGTAGGGATCCGGGACAGTCCAGAGCTTAATGAGCAATTGGATTATGTAGCAGTGTGGAGTATTGGAGAGTCGGACAAAGTAAAGATCTTCACGCTTAAGCCCCGCCCCCTGAGCGGCTGCTGAATCTCTCCTCTCTGGGCTTCTCCCGGAGAGGAGAATAAGAAAGTCGGCAACCCTGGTTTTAATGCCGCAATCCGGGGGACAGCGGGGATCCCCCCTGAATCCGGGAGGGTTGCCCACCCTTCCGGGGGGCCGGGAAGGGGCCCCGATTTTCGGGAGACTCACGGAAATTCCGGGAGGGTCGGCAACCCTGAGGTAAATTCTGGAGGGACCCCTTCATTTGGGGGGTCCCCACCTCCCCAGGGTACCTGCTCAGGCTGACCGGTCAGGGGGTTAATGCTTTGGCCGGGGGGGCCTTGTATAAAAAGTCACCCCCAGCTGTGGCATTATCCTGCTGGCTGGTTGAGCCTGGTGCTGGTTTTAAAAAATCCAGGAGACCCCTAATTCCTTTGTTCACTGATTTTTTAAAACCAGGACCGTGGGCATTTTTTTTTTTTTTTACTCTGAAGCCTGCACGGATCTGACTGATATGATGGATCTGACTGATATGATGGATCTGACTGATGTGATGGATCTGACTGATGTGATGGATCTGACTGATGTGACGGGTCTGACTGATATGCTGGATCTGACTGATGTGACGGATCTGACTGATATGATGGATCTGACTGATATGATGGATCTGACTGATGTGATGGATCTGACTGATGTGATGGATCTGACTGATGTGACGGGTCTGACTGATATGCTGGATCTGACTGATGTGACGGATCTGACTGATATGATGGATCTGACTGATATGATGGATCTGACTGATGTGATGGATCTGACTGATGTGATGGATCTGACTGATGTGACGGGTCTGACTGATATGCTGGATCTGACTGATGTGACGGATCTGACTGATATGATGGATCTGACTGATGTGATGGATCTGACTGATGTGATGGATCTGACTGATGTGATGGATCTGACTGATGTGATGGATCTGACTGATATGACGGATCTGACTGATGTGATGGATCTGACTGATATGATGGATCTGACTGATATGACAGATCTGACTGATATGACGGTTCTGACTGATATGATGGATCTGACTGATATGATGGATCTGACTGATATGACAGATCTGACTGATATGACGGTTCTGACTGGATGGATCTGACTGATGTGATGGATCTGACTGATATGACAGATCTGACTGATATGATGGATCTGACTGATGTGATGGATCTGATTGATCCGTGCAGGCTTCTACCAAATACTTCTGGAAAATGAGGTGTATTTCCAGGCATATGTTCGCGGCAATTAGCCGCCGTATCCTGCTAATTAGTGGCCGTAGTAAATTAGTAAATTAGTAAATAAGGAATCACCATTCGAATGAATGGTGATTCATAGTCGTATTCTATAAATGGCGTATACATTGTAAATACAAATACGAACGTGCCATGAATACAAATACGAATTTACATATTATCGGCATAGTCAATACCGAAATACATATAGGCAGCCGTATTTGCATACTGCATCCCAATATGCCTAAAATAGTAATTAGTACATTTCCCATAGTTCCAGAGCAATACACAACAATCAAACATCAGCCCGGTGCCCAAAGCCCAGGGGTACCAGGGACAGCAGGTAATTCTGGAGGGGGAACCTCTTCTTTTTTGCCCAGGCTGACCAGGAACCAGGACCGGCCCTTGGGCTTGGTGCTGGTTTTAAAAAATACAGGGGACCCCTAATACGTTTGTTCCCTGATTCTTTAAAACCAGGACCGGCTCTTTGAGCAAAGCTGTCTACCCTCCTGCATTCTGCAGGAGACTCCCTGACATAGCAGCAATCTCCCTCTCTCCCTCATTAGTCTAGCAATCTCCCTCCTGTCACCTAGCACACATTACACTGTTACATCATAGTTACCTCCCCTCCTGCATTCTGCAGGAGACTCCCTGACATAGCAGCAATCTCCCTCTCTCCCTCATTAGTCTAGCAATCTCCCTCATGTCCCCTAGCCCACATTACACTGTTACATCATAGTTACCTCCCCTCCTGCATTCTGCAGGAGACTCCCTGACATAGCAGCAATCTCCTTCTCTCCCTCATTAGTCTAGCAATCTCCCCCATGTCACCTAGCCCACATTACACTGTTACACCATAGTTACCTCCACCCCTGCATTCTGCAGGAGACTCCCTGACATAGCAGCAATCTTCCTCTCTCCCTCATTAGTCTAGCAATCTCCCTAATGTCACCTAGCCCACATTACACTGTTACACCATAGTTACCTCCCCTCCTGCATTCTGCAGGAGACTCCCTGACATAGCAGCAATCTCCCTCTCTCCCTCATTAGTCTAGCAATCTCCCTCATGTCCCCTAGCCCACATTACACTGTTACATCATAGTTACCTCCCTCCTGCATTCTGCAGGAGACTCCCTGACATAGCAGCAATCTCCCTCTCTCCCTCATTAGTCTAGCAATCTCCCTCATGTCACCTAGCCCACATTACACTGTTACTGTTAGGGCTATTTCACACACTCCGGCTCCTGCCGGACGGCGAAATCCCACACGGCGAAAAGCCGTGCCGCACACTGCAGTTAATAATGGACACAATTGTGTCCATTCACACGGGACGGCCACGGTTGCAGCTGGATCCCACCACTCGAAGGGACAGTTGCCGGGCTGTGGCCATCTCCTCCATTGTAAACTACTGTGTGCGGCACGGCTTCCTGGCCGTGCGGCATTTTGCCATCTGGCAGGAGCTGGAGCGTGTGAAATAGCCCTTAGGAACCATGATTAATGGTTCGGTTCTGTTTTGTGTTCTGTTCAGTTTGTTTGCCATTTGAATCTCTGTTGGCCTCCGGTGGTCAGTCTGTGCCATTGCAGCTCAAATCTTCTGGAAACTTGAATTATTCACAAGGCTGATAGATAATGAGCTCGTTATTCCTGCTGGCAGGTTGGCTGGATATGTCACAGGTGTGCAAATCACCTGAGCCCTTCTTATGGCATTCTCCCCTGCAATGCAGGGTCGGTGATAGCTTCTAGTTTCCTGTTGCTGAGAGCTGCAGTCTTTGGGCTTCCTGTTGGTCACCTGTCAGGTCATTGCTCCCTGCAGCTTGTCCTGGCTGCACTCCTGTCCTGGTCTGGATTTGTCTTGTCCTGTCTGGGTCTGTCACAGTTCTGTTAGTCCTGGTCCTGTCCAGTGTCTTGTCCTGCTGCAGTCTGGGTCCAGTTACAGTCCAGCCTTGGTCCAGTCTCTATCCTGTCCTGGTCCCATCCTGATCCGGTTCTGTCTCGGTCCGGTTGTGGTCCAGTCATTGTCCAGCCGTCATCTGGCTGCTGTCTGCATTAAGTCCTGTCTTGGTGCCGTCTTGGTGTAGTCACTATCCACTCCTGGTCCTGTCTGGATCCGGTTCTGTCTTGGTCAGCAAATTTCCATCCAGTCCTGCCAAGCCACCCCTGGCGTGCACGTTATCATCCTGTGCTGCCGGAGGGTTCGGTCCGGTCACGTAAGTGCTCCAGTGGAGCCTGGTTCCTTACCTCTTTAGTTCTGCAGGAAAGCTGCCTTTTAGCCTAAGTTATTATTATTATTGTCCTGGTCCAGCTCTCTGTTATTCAGAGAGGCCCACGCTGTGGGTTCACGCCTGTCTTGGGGTACCGTTGCTTTAAGTGTACTATTTTATGTTGGCGTGTATTTTGTTTGGTGGCATCATTAGTTGGACTGGTGCCTGTGACTTGGTCACACTCCCCATCCTTGGCCTGGTGTCCTGTCCAGTTAGCGCCTGTAGTTAGATCTCCTCTTGGTCCTGTCTCGGGCGGTTGGCGTAAATTTGTCTTGCCTTTTAAAACCTGGTTGGAGCGGGCTTAACTCGCTCCTGCGAATGCGGCGACTACAGGAGAAGCCTAGCAATCCACAGTCTATGGTCACCTGCCCAAGAAGGCCAATAGAGTCAGTGTAGGGTGCGCATTGGCCATCCTAAACAGCTGAGGGCACAGCCCACCACCATCGTCCACACGTGCCTGTCACAGTACTCCAACGGTGGGTTCACACCCAGATCCATAACAGTTACATCATAGTTACCTCCCCTCCTGCATTCTGCAGGAGACTCCCTGACATAGCAGCAATCTCCCTCTCTCCCTCATTAGTCTAGCAATCTCCCTCATGTCACCTAGCACACATTACACTGTTACATCATAGTTACCTCCCCTCCTGCATTCTGCAGGAGACTCCCTGACATAGCAGCAATCTCCCTCTCTCCCTCATTAGTCTAGCAATCTCCATCATGTCACCTAGCCCACATTACACTGTTACTTCATAGTTACCTCCCCTCCTGCATTCTGCAGGAGACTCCCTGACATAGCAGCAATCGCCCTCTCTCCCTCATTAGTCTAGCAATCTCCATCATGTCACCTAGCCCACATTACACTGTTACTTCATAGTTACCTCCCCTCCTGCATTCTGCAGGAGACTCCCTGACATAGCAGAAATCTCCCTCTCTCCCTCATTAGTCTAGCAATCTCCCTCTCGACACCTAGCCCACATTACACTGTTACATCATAGTTACCTCCCCTCCAGCATTCTGCAGGAGACTCCGTGACATAGCAGCAATCTCCCCCTCTCCCTCATTAGTCTAGCAATCTCCCTCATGTCACCTAGCCCACATTACACTGTTACACTATAATTACCTCCCCTCCTGCATTCTGCAGGAGACTCCCTGACATAGCAGCAATCTCCCTCTCTCCCTCATTAGTCTAGCAATCTCCCTCATGTCACCCAGCCCACAATAACATTGAACTATCAGCGCAAGCATTGGTGATAAAACATACTGGGGCAAATGTATTAAGCCTTAACAAGAGATAAATGCAAGGGTGATAAGGAGAGATAAACGCCCAGCCAATCAGCTTCCGTGACAAGTACAGAATCTCTTAATAACTGCTTTGGACTTATCCAAGAAGGGGTGAGGCGATTGACTATGGGCGTCACTGGCTGAGCTGACAGGTGACCCAGGCAGCAGTAAAGCCCCCCCATACACGGTCCGTTTAACGGATCCGTTCTGTGCTGAAACAGCACACATCGTATCGGATCGCATCCCTTGTGCATGCATTGTGCATGCATTGTGCATGCACTGCGATCCGATGCGATGTGTACCTAGTACAAACAGTATGTGCAGCACATACTTTTTGTACTGTACAATGTGATGCGCGGGAGCGCGCATCGCATAGTACAAAACGGAGCCGGCGAAAACAGAGTGTGTATGGGCTCCTTAAGAGCTGTGCATATGCACGGGGCAGGGACCCGCTCCTTAAATATACACGGCACTGGGTCCCCGCTCATTAGATATGCGTGGATCGGGACCAGCTCAGTGCTCACTGCTGCCTCAGTCGTCCTTCAAATCAGCCAGCGACGCCCACCGCAGACCCCACTGGTGCCCTTCCCCCAAGCCACCGCAGGGTCTGCCACATATGTAGCTACGCCACTGTGCACACCAACGCTTCTAGGTGCCACGTTCACAATCTCTTTTCACATTCTCACCATATATGGAACTAGACACGCCCTGTGGGTGGATCATGACACGCCCCCTCAATGGAGTGCTGTACAAAATTCTACTACCAACAATAATCTCCCTGAAAGCTTCTGCCAAATACATCTGGAAAATTAAGTGTATTTTGCAGGTGCATTTTCGAGGCAATTAACGGCCGTATCTGGCTAATTACCAGCTGTATATTGCATACGGGCGTTAGTAAATTAGGAATCACCATTCTTAGTCTTATTCTATTGATGGCGTATACATTCATAAATACGAATACAAATGTGCCATGAATACAAATTTCGTATAGGCAGCCGTATTTGGATACGACTGCATCTAAATATGCCTAAAATAGGAGTATTCAGCTTAGTAAATTTCCCCCTATGATAGGGAAAAAAAAGTTTGCCTGTCAATTTTCACACCAATTTGGCAAATTCACTTGGCACTCAAAGGGTGAAACCCTGAATCTGATCTGTGAGCCTCATACATTGCAAAACACCAAACTAAACATATTGATTGCTGATGTATGGGGAATTTATTAAGTGATGTAAGTGTGTGGTAACAACTGGACGATATGCAGATTATATGCAGATTATATGCAGATTATATGCAGACCATTCCGAGGAACATGACGAGCCTTGTAATATCTGTTATAATGTATAGGTGCAGAATGATGGATTGGGAAAACCTTTAAATATAAGGGGAAATAATCACAGCATGTAAATGACCATATCACCCACAAGAGGGCGCTCGTTCCCCAATCTGCAACACTAGACCAATGTATACTGTATGGGGGACTGTACATGGCTCTAGCAGTATTACCAGTATAATACCTCTGTATACTGTATGGGGGACTGTACATGGCTATAGCAGTATTACCAGAATAATACCTCTGTATACTGTATGGGGGACTGTACATGGCTCTAGCAGTATTACCAGAATAATACCTCATAGCAATTCAGGTTGACTCGCAACATCCTTTAATGGACAAAACCATGTGCACTGCAGGTGGGGCAGATGTAACGTGGGCAGGGAAAATTACATTTGGGAGGAGTGTGTTCAAACTGATATCTCAGGGTTACCTACTTTTTTTCACAAGTACCCATAATATCCTCTCCGGGAGACGCACAGGGTGGCCCACCCTTCCGGAATTGCTGGGAGGTGCCCGGAAATAGGGTCCCCCTTCTGGCCCCTCCGGAACGGTGGCCAACCCTTCTGGATACCAGCTCACACCCCCCCCCAACCCCTACATCTCCCCCGAACATCAGTCACTCCCCCCCTCGCCCCCGAAAGCCACCTGAGAGCCCATTCATGCCCCACCATCTCACCTGAGAGGCTCTCTGGTGGGATGGCGGGGGCTCTCTGGTGAGATGGCGGGGGCTCTCTGGTGAGATGGCGGGGGCTCTCTGGTGGGATGGCGGGGGCTCTGGTGGGATGGCGGGGGCTCTCCGGTGAGATGGCGGGGGCTCTCTGGTGAGATGGCGGGGCTCTCTGGTGGGATGGCGGGAGCTCTCTGGTGGGATGGCGGGGGCTCTCTGGTGGGTTGGCGGGGGCTCTCTGGTGGGTTGGCGGGGGCTTTCTGGTGGGATGGCGGGGGCTCTCTGGTGGGATGGCGGGGGCTCTCTGGTGGGATGGCGGGGGCTCTCTGGTGGGATGGCGGGGGCTCTCTGGTGGGATGGCGGGGGCTCTCTGGTGGGATGGCGGGGGCTCTCTGGTGGGTCTCTGGTGGGATGGCGGGGGCTCTCTGGTGGGATGGCGGGGGCTCTCTGGTAGGATGGCGGGGGCTCTCTGGTGGGATGGCGGGGGCTCTCTGGTGGGATGGCGGGGCTCTCTGGTGGGATGGCGGGGGCTCTCTGGTAAGATGGGGGGGGCTCTCTGGTGGGATGGCGGGGGCTCTCTGGTGGGATGGCGGGGGCTCTCTGGTGGGATGGCGGGGCTCTCTGGTGGGATGGCGGGGGCTCTGGTGGGATGGCGGGGGCTCTGGTGGGATGGCGGGGGCTCTCTGGTGGGATGGCGGGGGCTCTCTGGTGGGATGGCGGGGGCTCTCTGGTGGGATGGCGGGGGCTCTCTGGTGGGTTGGCGGGGGCTCTCTGGTTGGATGGCGGGGGCTCTCTGGTGAGATGGCGGGGGCTCTCTGGTGGGATGGCGGGGGCTCTCTGGTGGGATGGCGGGGGCTTTCTGGTGGGATGGCGGGGGCTCTCTGGTGGGATGGCGGGGGCTTTCTGGTGGGATGGCGGGGGCTCTCTGGTGGGATGGGGGGGGGGCTCTCTGGTGGGTTGGCGGGGGCTCTCTGGTGAGATGGCGGGGGCTCTCTGGTGGGATGGCGGGGGCTCTCTGGTGGGATGGAGGGGGCTCTCTGGTGGGATGGGGGGGGCTCTCTGGTGGGATGGCGGGGGCGCTCTGGTGGGATGGCGGGGGCTCTCTGGTGGGATGGCGGGGGCTTTCTGGTGGGATGGCGGGGGCGCTCTGGTGGGATGGCGGGGGCTCTCTGGTGGGATGGCGGGGGCTTTCTGGTGGGATGGCGGGGGCTCTCTGGTGGGATGGGGGGGGGCTCTCTGGTGGGATGGCGGGGGCTCTCTGGTGGGTTGGCGGGGGCTCTCTGGTGGGATGGCGGGGATTCTCTGGTGGGTTGGCGGGGGCTCTCTGGTGGGATGGCGGGGGCTCTCTGGTGGGATGGCGGGGGCTCTCTGTTGGGATGGCGGGGGCTCTCTGTTGGGATGGCGGGGGCTCTCTGGTGGGATGGAGGGGGCTCTCTGGTGGGATGGCGGGGGCTCTCTGGCGGGATGGAGGGGGCTCTCTGGCGGGATGGCGGGGGCTCTCTGGTGGGATGGCGGGGGCTTTCTGGTGGGATGGAGGGGGCTCTCTGGTGGGATGGCGGGGGCTCTCTGGTGGGATGGCGGGGGCTCTCTGGTGGGATGGAGGGGGCTCTCTGGTGGGATGGGCTCTCTGGTGGGATGGCGGGAACTCTCTGGTGGGATGGCGGGGGCTCTCTGGTGGGATGGCGGGGGCTCTCTGGTGGGATGGGGGGGCTCTCTGGTGGGATGGAGGGGGCTCTCTGGTGGGATGGCGGGGGCGCTCTGGTGGGATGGCGGGGGCTCTCTGGTGGGATGGCGGGGGCGCTCTGGTGGGATGGCGGGGGCTCTCTGGTGGGATGGGGGGGCTCTCTGGTGGGATGGCGGGGGCTCTCTGGATGGATGGCGGGGGCTCTGGTGGGATGGCGGGGGCTCTCTGGTGAGATGGCGGGGGCTCTCTGGTGGGATGGCGGGGGCTCTCTGGTGAGATGGCGGGGGCTCTCTGGTGGGATGGCGGGGGCTCTCTGGTGAGATGGCGGGGGCTCTCTGGTGGGATGGCGGGGGCTCTGGTGGGATGGCGGGGGCTCTCCGGTGAGATGGCGGGGGCTCTCTGGTGAGATGGCGGGGCTCTCTGGTGGGATGGCGGGAGCTCTCTGGTGGGATGGCGGGGGCTCTCTGGTGGGTTGGCGGGGGCTCTCTGGTGGGTTGGCGGGGGCTTTCTGGTGGGATGGCGGGGGCTCTCTGGTGGGATGGCGGGGGCTCTCTGGTGGGATGGCGGGGGCTCTCTGGTGGGATGGCGGGGGCTCTCTGGTGGGATGGCGGGGGCTCTCTGGTGGGTCTCTGGTGGGATGGCGGGGGCTCTCTGGTGGGATGGCGGGGGCTCTCTGGTAGGATGGCGGGGGCTCTCTGGTGGGATGGCGGGGGCTCTCTGGTGGGATGGCGGGGCTCTCTGGTGGGATGGCGGGGGCTCTCTGGTAAGATGGGGGGGGCTCTCTGGTGGGATGGCGGGGGCTCTCTGGTGGGATGGCGGGGGCTCTCTGGTGGGATGGCGGGGCTCTCTGGTGGGATGGCGGGGGCTCTGGTGGGATGGCGGGGGCTCTGGTGGGATGGCGGGGGCTCTCTGGTGGGATGGCGGGGGCTCTCTGGTGGGATGGCGGGGGCTCTCTGGTGGGATGGCGGGGGCTCTCTGGTGGGTTGGCGGGGGCTCTCTGGTTGGATGGCGGGGGCTCTCTGGTGAGATGGCGGGGGCTCTCTGGTGGGATGGCGGGGGCTCTCTGGTGGGATGGCGGGGGCTTTCTGGTGGGATGGCGGGGGCTCTCTGGTGGGATGGCGGGGGCTTTCTGGTGGGATGGCGGGGGCTCTCTGGTGGGATGGGGGGGGGGCTCTCTGGTGGGTTGGCGGGGGCTCTCTGGTGAGATGGCGGGGGCTCTCTGGTGGGATGGCGGGGGCTCTCTGGTGGGATGGAGGGGGCTCTCTGGTGGGATGGGGGGGGCTCTCTGGTGGGATGGCGGGGGCGCTCTGGTGGGATGGCGGGGGCTCTCTGGTGGGATGGCGGGGGCTTTCTGGTGGGATGGCGGGGGCGCTCTGGTGGGATGGCGGGGGCTCTCTGGTGGGATGGCGGGGGCTTTCTGGTGGGATGGCGGGGGCTCTCTGGTGGGATGGGGGGGGGCTCTCTGGTGGGATGGCGGGGGCTCTCTGGTGGGTTGGCGGGGGCTCTCTGGTGGGATGGCGGGGATTCTCTGGTGGGTTGGCGGGGGCTCTCTGGTGGGATGGCGGGGGCTCTCTGGTGGGATGGCGGGGGCTCTCTGTTGGGATGGCGGGGGCTCTCTGTTGGGATGGCGGGGGCTCTCTGGTGGGATGGAGGGGGCTCTCTGGTGGGATGGCGGGGGCTCTCTGGCGGGATGGAGGGGGCTCTCTGGCGGGATGGCGGGGGCTCTCTGGTGGGATGGCGGGGGCTTTCTGGTGGGATGGAGGGGGCTCTCTGGTGGGATGGCGGGGGCTCTCTGGTGGGATGGCGGGGGCTCTCTGGTGGGATGGAGGGGGCTCTCTGGTGGGATGGGCTCTCTGGTGGGATGGCGGGAACTCTCTGGTGGGATGGCGGGGGCTCTCTGGTGGGATGGCGGGGGCTCTCTGGTGGGATGGGGGGGCTCTCTGGTGGGATGGAGGGGGCTCTCTGGTGGGATGGCGGGGGCGCTCTGGTGGGATGGCGGGGGCTCTCTGGTGGGATGGCGGGGGCGCTCTGGTGGGATGGCGGGGGCTCTCTGGTGGGATGGGGGGGCTCTCTGGTGGGATGGCGGGGGCTCTCTGGATGGATGGCGGGGGCTCTCTGGTGGGATGGCGGGGGCTCTCTGGTGGGTTGGCGGGGGCTCTCTGGTGGGATGGCGGGGGCTCTCTGGTGGGTTGGCGGGGGCTCTCTGGTGAGATGGCGGGGGCTCTCTGTTGGGATGGCGGGGGCTCTCTGTTGGGATGGCGGGGGCTCTCTGGTGGGATGGAGGGGGCTCTCTGGTGGGATGGCGGGGGCTCTCTGGTGGGATGGCGGGGGCTCTCTGGTGAGATGGCGGGGGCTCTCTGGTTGGATGGCGGGTGCTCTCTGGTGGGATGGCGGGGGCTCTCTGGTGGGATGGCGGGGGCTCTCTGGTGGGTTGGCGGGGGCTCTCTGGTTGGATGGCGGGGGCTCTCTGGTGAGATGGCGGGGGCTCTCTGGTGGGATGGCGGGGGCTCTCTGGTGGGATGGCGGGGGCTCTCTGGTGGGATGGCGGGGGCTCTCTGGTGGGTTGGCGGAGGGCTCTCTGGTGGGATGGCGGGGGCTCTCTGGTGAGATGGCGGGGGCTCTCTGGTGGGATGGCGGGGGCTCTCTGGTGGGATGGAGGGGGCTCTCTGGTGGGATGGGGGGGGCTCTCTGGTGGGATGGCGGGGGCGCTCTGGTGGGATGGCGGGGGCTCTCTGGTGGGATGGCGGGGGCTTTCTGGTGGGATGGCGGGGGCGCTCTGGTGGGATGGCGGGGGCTCTCTGGTGGGATGGCGGGGGCTCTCTGGATGGATGGTGGGGGTGGGATGGCGGGGGCTCTCTGGTGGGTTGGCGGGGGCTCTCTGGTGGGATGGCGGGGATTCTCTGGTGGGTTGGCGGGGGCTCTCTGGTGGGATGGCGGGGGCTCTCTGGTGGGATGGCGGGGGCTCTCTGTTGGGATGGCGGGGGCTCTCTGTTGGGATGGCGGGGGCTCTCTGGCGGGATGGAGGGGGCTCTCTGGCGGGATGGCGGGGGCTCTCTGGCGGGATGGAGGGGGCTCTCTGGTGGGATGGCGGGGGCTCTCTGGTGGGATGGCGGGGGCTTTCTGGTGGGATGGAGGGGGCTCTCTGGTGGGATGGCGGGGGCTCTCTGGTGGGATGGCGGGGGCTCTCTGGTGGGATGGAGGGGGCTCTCTGGTGGGATGGAGGGGGCTCTCTGGTGGGATGGGGGGGGGCTCTCTGGTGGGATGGAGGGGGCTCTCTGGTGGGATGGCGGGGGCGCTCTGGTGGGATGGCGGGGGCTCTCTGGTGGGATGGCGGGGGCTCTCTGGTGGGATGGCGGGGGCGCTCTGGTGGGATGGCGGGGGCTCTCTGGTGGGATGGGGGGGCTCTCTGGTGGGATGGCGGGGGCTCTCTGGATGGATGGCGGGGGCTCTCTGGTGGGATGGCGGGGGCTCTCTGGTGGGTTGGCGGGGGCTCTCTGGTGGGATGGCGGGGGCTCTCTGGTGGGTTGGCGGGGGCTCTCTGGTGGGATGGCGGGGACTCTCTGGTGGGATGGCGGGGGCGCTCTGGTGGGATGGCGGGGGCTCTCTGGTGGGATGGGGGGGCTCTCTGGTGGGATGGCGGGGGCTCTCTGGATGGATGGCGGGGGCTCTCTGGTGGGTTGGCGGGGGCTCTCTGGTGGGATGGCGGGGGCTCTCTGGTGAGATGGCGGGGGCTCTCTGTTGGGATGGCGGGGGCTCTCTGTTGGGATGGCGGGGGCTCTCTGGTGGGATGGAGGGGGCTCTCTGGTGGGATGGCGGGGGCTCTCTGGTGGGATGGCGGGGGCTCTCTGGTGAGATGGCGGGGGCTCTCTGGTTGGATGGCGGGGGCTCTCTGGTGAGATGGCGGGGGCTCTCTGGTGGGATGGCGGGGGCTCTCTGGTGGGATGGCGGGGGCTCTCTGGTGGGATGGCGGGGGCTCTCTGGTGGGTTGGCGGAGGGCTCTCTGGTGGGATGGCGGGGGCTCTCTGGTGAGATGGCGGGGGCTCTCTGGTGGGATGGCGGGGGCTCTCTGGTGGGATGGAGGGGGCTCTCTGGTGGGATGGGGGGGGCTCTCTGGTGGGATGGCGGGGGCGCTCTGGTGGGATGGCGGGGGCTCTCTGGTGGGATGGCGGGGGCTTTCTGGTGGGATGGCGGGGGCGCTCTGGTGGGATGGCGGGGGCTCTCTGGTGGGATGGCGGGGGCTCTCTGGATGGATGGTGGGGGTGGGATGGCGAGGGCTCTCTGGTGGGTTGGCGGGGGCTCTCTGGTGGGATGGCGGGGATTCTCTGGTGGGTTGGCGGGGGCTCTCTGGTGGGATGGCGGGGGCTCTCTGGTGGGATGGCGGGGGCTCTCTGTTGGGATGGCGGGGGCTCTCTGTTGGGATGGCGGGGGCTCTCTGGTGGGATGGAGGGGGCTCTCTGGCGGGATGGCGGGGGCTCTCTGGCGGGATGGAGGGGGCTCTCTGGTGGGATGGCGGGGGCTCTCTGGTGGGATGGCGGGGGCTTTCTGGTGGGATGGAGGGGGCTCTCTGGTGGGATGGCGGGGGCTCTCTGGTGGGATGGTGGGGGCTCTCTGGTGGGATGGAGGGGGCTCTCTGGTGGGATGGGGGGGGCTCTCTGGTGGGATGGAGGGGGCTCTCTGGTGGGATGGCGGGGGCGCTCTGGTGGGATGGCGGGGGCTCTCTGGTGGGATGGCGGGGGCTCTCTGGTGGGATGGCGGGGGCGCTCTGGTGGGATGGCGGGGGCTCTCTGGTGGGATGGGGGGGCTCTCTGGTGGGATGGCGGGGGCTCTCTGGATGGATGGCGGGGGCTCTCTGGTGGGATGGCGGGGGCTCTCTGGTGGGTTGGCGGGGGCTCTCTGGTGGGATGGCGGGGGCTCTCTGGTGGGTTGGCGGGGGCTCTCTGGTGGGATGGCGGGGGCTCTCTGGTGAGATGGCGGGGGCTCTCTGTTGGGATGGCGGGGGCTCTCTGTTGGGATGGCGGGGGCTCTCTGGTGGGATGGAGGGGGCTCTCTGGTGGGATGGCGGGGGCTCTCTGGTGAGATGGCGGGGGCTCTCTGGTTGGATGGCGGGTGCTCTCTGGTGGGATGGCGGGGGCTCTCTGGTGGGATGGCGGGGGCTCTCTGGTGGGATGGGGGGGCTCTCTGGTGGGATGGCGGGGGCTCTCTGGTGAGATGGGGGGGGCTCTCTGGTGGGATGGCGGGGGCTCTCTGGTGGGATGGCGGGGGCTCTCTGGTGGGTTGGCGGGGGCTCTCTGGTGAGATGGCGGGGGCTCTCTGGTGGGATGGCGGGGGCTCTCTGGTGGGTTGGCGGGGGCTCTCTGGTGAGATGGGGGGGGCTCTCTGGTGGGATGGCGGGGGCTCTCTGGTGGGATGGCGGGGCTCTCTGGTGAGATGGCGGGGGCTCTCTGGTGGGATGGTGGGGGCTCTCTGGTGGGATGGCGGGGCTCTCTGGTGGGATGGCGGGGGCTCTGGTGGGATGGCGGGGGCTCTGGTGGGATGGCGGGGGCGCTCTGGTGGGATGGGGGGGCTCTCTGGTGGGATGGCGGGGGCTCTCTGGTGGGATGGCGGGGGCTCTCTGGTGGGATGGCGGGGGCTCTGGTGGGATGGCGGGGGCTCTGGTGGGATGGGGTGCTATCCTCACTATATCGCTGTCTCTGATGATGATGGGGATGGATCCTGTTCCTGCACGTAGCTGCACACAGTAACAGATGGGAGATCCCTGTATATCGCTGTCTCTGATGATGATGATGGGGATGGATCCTGTTCCTGCACATAGCTGCACACAGTAACAGATGGGAGATCCCTGTATATCGCTGTCTCTGATGATGATGATGGGGATGGATCCTGTTCCTGCACATAGCTGCACACAGTAACAGATGGGAGATCCCTGTATATCGCTGTCTCTGATGATGATGGGGATGGATCCTGTTCCTGCACATAGCTGCACACAGTAACAGATGGGAGATCCCTGTATATCGCTGTCTCTGATGATGATGATGGGGATGGATCCTGTTCCTGCACATAGCTGCACACAGTAACAGATGGGAGATCCCTGTATATCGCTGTCTCTGATGATGATGAGGATGGATCCTGTTCCTGCACATAGCTGCACACAGTAACAGATGGGAGATCCCTGTATATCGCTGTCTCTGATGATGATGGGGATGGATCCTGTTCCTGCACATAGCTGCACACAGTAACAGATGGGAGATCCCTGTATATCGCTGTCTCTGATGATGATGGGGATGGATCCTGTTCCTGCACATAGCTGCGCACAGTAACAGATGGGAGATCCCTGTATATCGCTGTCTCTGATGATGATGATGAGGATGGATCCTGTTCCTGCACATAGCTGCACGCAGTAACAGATGGGAGATCCCTGTATATCGCTGTCTCTGATGATGATGGGGATGGATCCTATTCCTGCACATAGCTGCACGCAGTAACAGATGGGAGATCCCTGTATATCGCTGTCTCTGATGATGATGATGGGGATGGATCCTGTTCCTGCACATAGCTGCACACAGTAACAGATGGGAGATCCCTGTATATCGCTGTCTCTGATGATGATGAGGATGGATCCTGTTCCTGCACATAGCTGCACACAGTAACAGATGGGACATCCCTGTATATCGCTGTCTCTGATGATGATGGGGATGGATCCTGTTCCTGCACATAGCTGCACACAGTAACAGATGGGAGATCCCTGTATATCGCTGTCTCTGATGATGATGGGAATGGATCCTGTTCCTGCACATAGCTGCACACAGTAACAGATGGGAGATCCCTGTATATCGCTGTCTCTGATGATGATGGGGATGGATCCTGTTCCTGCACATAGCTGCGCACAGTAACAGATGGGAGATCCCTGTATATCGCTGTCTCTGATGATGATGATGGGGATGGATCCTGTTCCTGCACATAGCTGCACACAGTAACAGATGGGAGATCCCTGTATATCGCTGTCTCTGATGATGATGATGGGGATGGATCCTGTTCCTGCACATAGCTGCACGCAGTAACAGATGGGAGATCCCTGTATATCGCTGTCTCTGATGATGATGGGGATGGATCCTGTTCCTGCACATAGCTGCACACAGTAACAGATGGGAGATCCCTGTATATCGCTGTCTCTGATGATGATGGGGATGGATCCTGTTCCTGCACATAGCTGCACACAGTAACAGATGGGAGATCCCTGTATATCGCTGTCTCTGATGATGATGGGGATGGATCCTGTTCCTGCACATAGCTGCACGCAGTAACAGATGGGAGATCCCTGTATATCGCTGTCTCTGATGATGATGGGATGGATCCTGTTCCTGCACATAGCTGCACACAGTAACAGATGGGAGATCCCTGTATATCGCTGTCTCTGATGATGATGATGGCGATGGATCCTGTTCCTGCACGTAGCTGCACACAGTAACAGATGGGAGATCCCTGTATATCGCTGTCTCTGATGATGATGGGGACGGATCCTGTTCCTGCACATAGCTGCGCACAGTAACAGATGGGAGATCCCTGTATATCGCTGTCTCTGATGATGATGATGGGGATGGATCCTGTTCCTGCACATAGCTGCACACAGTAACAGATGGGAGATCCCTGTATATCGCTGTCTCTGATGATGATGATGGGGATGGATCCTGTTCCTGCACATAGCTGCACACAGTAACAGATGGGAGATCCCTGTATATCGCTGTCTCTGATGATGATGGGGATGGATCCTGTTCCTGCACATAGCTGCACACAGTAACAGATGGGAGATCCCTGTATATCGCTGTCTCTGATGATGATGGGGATGGATCCTGTTCCTGCACATAGCTGCACACAGTAACAGATGGGAGATCCCTGTATATCGCTGTCTCTGATGATGGTGGGGATGGATCCTGTTCCTGCACATAGCTGCACACAGTAACAGATGGGAGATCCCTGTATATCGCTGTCTCTGATGATGGGGATGGATCCTGTTCCTGCACATAGCTGCACACAGTAACAGATGGGAGATCCCTGTATATCGCTGTCTCTGATGATGATGATGGGGATGGATCCTGTTCCTGCACATAGCTGCACACAGTAACAGATGGGAGATCCCTGTATATCGCTGTCTCTGATGATGATGATGGGGATGGATCCTGTTCCTGCACATAGCTGCACACAGTAACAGATGGGAGATCCCTGTATATCGCTGTCTCTGATGATGATGAGGATGGATCCTGTTCCTGCACATAGCTGCACACAGTAACAGATGGGAGATCCCTGTATATCGCTGTCTCTGATGATGATGATGGGGATGGATCCTGTTCCTGCACATAGCTGCACACAGTAACAGATGGGAGATCCCTGTATATCGCTGTCTCTGATGATGATGATGGGGATGGATCCTGTTCCTGCACATAGCTGCACACAGTAACAGATGGGAGATCCCTGTATATCGCTGTCTCTGATGATGATGATGGGGATGGATCCTGTTCCTGCACATAGCTGCACACAGTAACAGATGGGAGATCCCTGTATATCGCTGTCTCTGATGATGATGGGGATGGATCCTGTTCCTGCACATAGCTGCACACAGTAACAGATGGGAGATCCCTGTATATCGCTGTCTCTGATGATGATGATGGGGATGGATCCTGTTCCTGCACATAGCTGCACACAGTAACAGATGGGAGATCCCTGTATATCGCTGTCTCTGATGATGATGGGGATGGATCCTGTTCCTGCACATAGCTGCGCACAGTAACAGATGGGAGATCCCTGTATATCGCTGTCTCTGATGATGATGGGGATGGATCCTGTTCCTGCACATAGCTGCACACAGTAACAGATGGGAGATCCCTGTATATCGCTGTCTCTGATGATGATGATGGGGATGGATCCTGTTCCTGCACATAGCTGCACACAGTAACAGATGGGAGATCCCTGTATATCGCTGTCTCTGATGATGATGGGGATGGATCCTGTTCCTGCACATAGCTGCACACAGTAACAGATGGGAGATCCCTGTATATCGCTGTCTCTGATGATGATGGGGATGGATCCTGTTCCTGCACATAGCTGCACACAGTAACAGATGGGAGATCCCTGTATATCGCTGTCTCTGATGATGATGATGGGGATGGATCCTGTTCCTGCACATAGCTGCACACAGTAACAGATGGGAGATCCCTGTATATCGCTGTCTCTGATGATGATGAGGGATGGATCCTGTTCCTGCACATAGCTGCACACAGTAACAGATGGGAGATCCCTGTATATCGCTGTCTCTGATGATGATGATGGGGATGGATCCTGTTCCTGCACATAGCTGCACACAGTAACAGATGGGAGATCCCTGTATATCGCTGTCTCTGATGATGATGGGGATGGATCCTGTTCCTGCACATAGCTGCACACAGTAACAGATGGGAGATCCCTGTATATCGCTGTCTCTGATGATGATGGGGATGGATCCTGTTCCTGCACATAGCTGCACACAGTAACAGATGGGAGATCCCTGTATATCGCTGTCTCTGATGATGATGGGGATGGATCCTGTTCCTGCACATAGCTGCACACAGTAACAGATGGGAGATCCCTGTATATCGCTGTCTCTGATGATGATGGGGATGGATCCTGTTCCTGCACATAGCTGCACACAGTAACAGATGGGAGATCCCTGTATATCGCTGTCTCTGATGATGATGATGGGGATGGATCCTGTTCCTGCACATAGCTGCACACAGTAACAGATGGGAGATCCCTGTATATCGCTGTCTCTGATGATGATGATGGGGATGGATCCTGTTCCTGCACATAGCTGCACACAGTAACAGATGGGAGATCCCTGTATATCGCTGTCTCTGATGATGATGGGGATGGATCCTGTTCCTGCACATAGCTGCACACAGTAACAGATGGGAGATCCCTGTATATCGCTGTCTCTGATGATGATGGGGATGGATCCTGTTCCTGCACATAGCTGCACACAGTAACAGATGGGAGATCCCTGTATATCGCTGTCTCTGATGATGATGGGGATGGATCCTGTTCCTGCACATAGCTGCGCACAGTAACAGATGGGAGATCCCTGTATATCGCTGTCTCTGATGATGATGATGGGGATGGATCCTGTTCCTGCACATAGCTGCACACAGTAACAGATGGGAGATCCCTGTATATCGCTGTCTCTGATGATGATGGGGATGGATCCTGTTCCTGCACATAGCTGCACACAGTAACAGATGGGAGATCCCTGTATATCGCTGTCTCTGATGATGATGGGGATGGATCCTGTTCCTGCACATAGCTGCACACAGTAACAGATGGGAGATCCCTGTATATCGCTGTCTCTGATGATGATGATGGGGATGGATCCTGTTCCTGCACATAGCTGCACACAGTAACAGATGGGAGATCCCTGTATATCGCTGTCTCTGATGATGATGATGGGGATGGATCCTGTTCCTGCACATAGCTGCACACAGTAACAGATGGGAGATCCCTGTATATCGCTGTCTCTGATGATGATGGGGATGGATCCTGTTCCTGCACATAGCTGCGCACAGTAACAGATGGGAGATCCCTGTATATCGCTGTCTCTGATGATGATGATGGGATGGATCCTGTTCCTGCACATAGCTGCACACAGTAACAGATGGGAGATCCCTGTATATCGCTGTCTCTGATGATGATGGGGATGGATCCTGTTCCTGCACATAGCTGCACACAGTAACAGATGGGAGATCCCTGTATATCGCTGTCTCTGATGATGGTGGGGATGGATCCTGTTCCTGCACATAGCTGCACACAGTAACAGATGGGAGATCCCTGTATATCGCTGTCTCTGATGATGATGGGGATGGATCCTGTTCCTGCACATAGCTGCACACAGTAACAGATGGGAGATCCCTGTATATCGCTGTCTCTGATGATGATGGGGATGGATCCTGTTCCTGCACATAGCTGCACACAGTAACAGATGGGAGATCCCTGTATATCGCTGTCTCTGATGATGATGATGGGGATGGATCCTGTTCCTGCACATAGCTGCACACAGTAACAGATGGGAGATCCCTGTATATCGCTGTCTCTGATGATGATGGGGATGGATCCTGTTCCTGCACATAGCTGCACACAGTAACAGATGGGAGATCCCTGTATATCGCTGTCTCTGATGATGATGGGGATGGATCCTGTTCCTGCACATAGCTGCACACAGTAACAGATGGGAGATCCCTGTATATCGCTGTCTCTGATGATGATGGGGATGGATCCTGTTCCTGCACATAGCTGCACACAGTAACAGATGGGAGATCCCTGTATATCGCTGTCTCTGATGATGATGGGGATGGATCCTGTTCCTGCACATAGCTGCACACAGTAACAGATGGGAGATCCCTGTATATCGCTGTCTCTGATGATGATGGGGATGGATCCTGTTCCTGCACATAGCTGCACACAGTAACAGATGGGAGATCCCTGTATATCGCTGTCTCTGATGATGATGGGGATGGATCCTGTTCCTGCACATAGCTGCGCACAGTAACAGATGGGAGATCCCTGTATATCGCTGTCTCTGATGATGATGGGGATGGATCCTGTTCCTGCACATAGCTGCACACAGTAACAGATGGGAGATCCCTGTATATCGCTGTCTCTGATGATGATGGGGATGGATCCTGTTCCTGCACATAGCTGCACACAGTAACAGATGGGAGATCCCTGTATATCGCTGTCTCTGATGATGATGGGGATGGATCCTGTTCCTGCACATAGCTGCGCACAGTAACAGATGGGAGATCCCTGTATATCGCTGTCTCTGATGATGATGATGGGGATGGATCCTGTTCCTGCACATAGCTGCACACAGTAACAGATGGGAGATCCCTGTATATCGCTGTCTCTGATGATGATGATGGGGATGGATCCTGTTCCTGCACATAGCTGCGCACAGTAACAGATGGGAGATCCCTGTATATCGCTGTCTCTGATGATGATGGGGATGGATCCTGTTCCTGCACATAGCTGCACACAGTAACAGATGGGAGATCCCTGTATATCGCTGTCTCTGATGATGATGGGGATGGATCCTGTTCCTGCACATAGCTGCACACAGTAACAGATGGGAGATCCCTGTATATCGCTGTCTCTGATGATGATGGGGATGGATCCTGTTCCTGCACATAGCTGCACACAGTAACAGATGGGAGATCCCTGTATATCGCTGTCTCTGATGGTGATGATGGGGATGGATCCTGTTCCTGCACATAGCTGCACACAGTAACAGATGGGAGATCCCTGTATATCGCTGTCTCTGATGATGATGATGGGGATGGATCCTGTTCCTGCACATAGCTGCACACAGTAACAGATGGGAGATCCCTGTATATCGCTGTCTCTGATGATGATGATGATGGGGATGGATCCTGTTCCTGCACATAGCTGCACACAGTAACAGATGGGAGATCCCTGTATATCGCTGTCTCTGATGATGATGGGGATGGATCCTGTTCCTGCACATAGCTGCACACAGTAACAGATGGGAGATCCCTGTATATCGCTGTCTCTGATGATGATGATGGGATGGATCCTGTTCCTGCACATAGCTGCACACAGTAACAGATGGGAGATCCCTGTATATCGCTGTCTCTGATGATGATGATGGGGATGGATCCTGTTCCTGCACATAGCTGCACACAGTAACAGATGGGAGATCCCTGTATATCGCTGTCTCTGATGATGATGATGGGATGGATCGTGTTCCTGCACATAGCTGCACACAGTAACAGATGGGAGATCCCTGTATATCGCTGTCTCTGATGATGATGGGGATGGATCCTGTTCCTGCACATAGCTGCGCACAGTAACAGATGGGAGATCCCTGTATATCGCTGTCTCTGATGATGATGGGGATGGATCCTGTTCCTGCACATAGCTGCACACAGTAACAGATGGGAGATCCCTGTATATCGCTGTCTCTGATGATGATGGGGATGGATCCTGTTCCTGCACATAGCTGCACACAGTAACAGATGGGAGATCCCTGTATATCGCTGTCTCTGATGATGATGGGGATGGATCCTGTTCCTGCACATAGCTGCACACAGTAACAGATGGGAGATCCCTGTATATCGCTGTCTCTGATGATGATGATGATGGGGATGGATCCTGTTCCTGCACATAGCTGCACACAGTAACAGATGGGAGATCCCTGTATATCGCTGTCTCTGATGATGATGGGGGATGGATCCTGTTCCTGCACATAGCTGCGCACAGTAACAGATGGGAGATCCCTGTATATCGCTGTCTCTGATGATGATGATGGGGATGGATCCTGTTCCTGCACATAGCTGCACACAGTAACAGATGGGAGATCCCTGTATATCGCTGTCTCTGATGATGATGGGGATGGATCCTGTTCCTGCACATAGCTGCACACAGTAACAGATGGGAGATCCCTGTATATCGCTGTCTCTGATGATGATGGGGATGGATCCTGTTCCTGCACATAGCTGCACACAGTAACAGATGGGAGATCCCTGTATATCGCTGTCTCTGATGATGATGGGGATGGATCCTGTTCCTGCACATAGCTGCACACAGTAACAGATGGGAGATCCCTGTATATCGCTGTCTCTGATGATGATGATGGGGATGGATCCTGTTCCTGCACATAGCTGCACACAGTAACAGATGGGAGATCCCTGTATATCGCTGTCTCTGATGATGATGGGGATGGATCCTGTTCCTGCACATAGCTGCACACAGTAACAGATGGGAGATCCCTGTATATCGCTGTCTCTGATGATGATGGGGATGGATCCTGTTCCTGCACATAGCTGCACACAGTAACAGATGGGAGATCCCTGTATATCGCTGTCTCTGATGATGATGGGGATGGATCCTGTTCCTGCACATAGCTGCGCACAGTAACAGATGGGAGATCCCTGTATATCGCTGTCTCTGATGATGATGGGGATGGATCCTGTTCCTGCACATAGCTGCACACAGTAACAGATGGGAGATCCCTGTATATCGCTGTCTCTGATGATGATGGGGATGGATCCTGTTCCTGCACATAGCTGCACACAGTAACAGATGGGAGATCCCTGTATATCGCTGTCTCTGATGATGATGGGGATGGATCCTGTTCCTGCACATAGCTGCACACAGTAACAGATGGGAGATCCCTGTATATCGCTGTCTCTGATGATGATGATGGGGATGGATCCTGTTCCTGCACATAGCTGCACACAGTAACAGATGGGAGATCCCTGTATATCGCTGTCTCTGATGATGATGGGGATGGATCCTGTTCCTGCACATAGCTGCACACAGTAACAGATGGGAGATCCCTGTATATCGCTGTCTCTGATGATGATGAGGGATGGATCCTGTTCCTGCACATAGCTGCACACAGTAACAGATGGGAGATCCCTGTATATCGCTGTCTCTGATGATGATGGGGATGGATCCTGTTCCTGCACATAGCTGCACACAGTAACAGATGGGAGATCCCTGTATATCGCTGTCTCTGATGATGATGAGGGATGGATCCTGTTCCTGCACATAGCTGCACACAGTAACAGATGGGAGATCCCTGTATATCGCTGTCTCTGATGATGATGATGGGGATGGATCCTGTTCCTGCACATAGCTGCACACAGTAACAGATGGGAGATCCCTGTATATCGCTGTCTCTGATGATGATGAGGATGGATCCTGTTCCTGCACATAGCTGCACACAGTAACAGATGGGAGATCCCTGTATATCGCTGTCTCTGATGATGATGAGGATGGATCCTGTTCCTGCACATAGCTGCGCACAGTAACAGATGGGAGATCCCTGTATATCGCTGTCTCTGATGATGATGATGGGGATGGATCCTGTTCCTGCACATAGCTGCACACAGTAACAGATGGGAGATCCCTGTATATCGCTGTCTCTGATGATGATGGGGATGGATCCTGTTCCTGCACATAGCTGCACACAGTAACAGATGGGAGATCCCTGTATATCGCTGTCTCTGATGATGATGGGGATGGATCCTGTTCCTGCACATAGCTGCACACAGTAACAGATGGGAGATCCCTGTATATCGCTGTCTCTGATGATGATGAGGGGATGGATCCTGTTCCTGCACATAGCTGCACACAGTAACAGATGGGAGATCCCTGTATATCGCTGTCTCTGATGATGATGATGGGATGGATCCTGTTCCTGCACATAGCTGCACACAGTAACAGATGGGAGATCCCTGTATATCGCTGTCTCTGATGATGATGATGGGGATGGATCCTGTTCCTGCACATAGCTGCACACAGTAACAGATGGGAGATCCCTGTATATCGCTGTCTCTGATGATGATGGGGATGGATCCTGTTCCTGCACATAGCTGCGCACAGTAACAGATGGGAGATCCCTGTATATCGCTGTCTCTGATGATGATGGGGATGGATCCTGTTCCTGCACATAGCTGCACACAGTAACAGATGGGAGATCCCTGTATATCGCTGTCTCTGATGATGATTGGGGATGGATCCTGTTCCTGCACATAGCTGCACACAGTAACAGATGGGAGATCCCTGTATATCGCTGTCTCTGATGATGATGATGGGGATGGATCCTGTTCCTGCACATAGCTGCACACAGTAACAGATGGGAGATCCCTGTATATCGCTGTCTCTGATGATGATGGGGATGGATCCTGTTCCTGCACATAGCTGCACACAGTAACAGATGGGAGATCCCTGTATATCGCTGTCTCTGATGATGATGGGGATGGATCCTGTTCCTGCACATAGCTGCACACAGTAACAGATGGGAGATCCCTGTATATCGCTGTCTCTGATGATGATGGGGATGGATCCTGTTCCTGCACATAGCTGCACACAGTAACAGATGGGAGATCCCTGTATATCGCTGTCTCTGATGATGATGAGGGGATGGATCCTGTTCCTGCACATAGCTGCACACAGTAACAGATGGGAGATCCCTGTATATCGCTGTCTCTGATGATGATGGGGATGGATCCTGTTCCTGCACATAGCTGCACACAGTAACAGATGGGAGATCCCTGTATATCGCTGTCTCTGATGATGATGATGGGGATGGATCCTGTTCCTGCACATAGCTGCACACAGTAACAGATGGGAGATCCCTGTATATCGCTGTCTCTGATGATGATGGGGATGGATCCTGTTCCTGCACATAGCTGCACACAGTAACAGATGGGAGATCCCTGTATATCGCTGTCTCTGATGATGATGATGGGGATGGATCCTGTTCCTGCACATAGCTGCACACAGTAACAGATGGGAGATCCCTGTATATCGCTGTCTCTGATGATGATGATGGGGATGGATCCTGTTCCTGCACATAGCTGCACACAGTAACAGATGGGAGATCCCTGTATATCGCTGTCTCTGATGATGATGATGGGGATGGATCCTGTTCCTGCACATAGCTGCACACAGTAACAGATGGGAGATCCCTGTATATCGCTGTCTCTGATGATGATGGGGATGGATCCTGTTCCTGCACATAGCTGCACACAGTAACAGATGGGAGATCCCTGTATATCGCTGTCTCTGATGATGATGGGGATGGATCCTGTTCCTGCACATAGCTGCACACAGTAACAGATGGGAGATCCCTGTATATCGCTGTCTCTGATGATGATGATGGGGATGGATCCTGTTCCTGCACATAGCTGCACACAGTAACAGATGGGAGATCCCTGTATATCGCTGTCTCTGATGATGATGAGGGATGGATCCTGTTCCTGCACATAGCTGCACACAGTAACAGATGGGAGATCCCTGTATATCGCTGTCTCTGATGATGATGGGGATGGATCCTGTTCCTGCACATAGCTGCACACAGTAACAGATGGGAGATCCCTGTATATCGCTGTCTCTGATGATGATGATGGGGATGGATCCTGTTCCTGCACATAGCTGCGCACAGTAACAGATGGGAGATCCCTGTATATCGCTGTCTCTGATGATGATGATGGGGATGGATCCTGTTCCTGCACATAGCTGCACACAGTAACAGATGGGAGATCCCTGTATATCGCTGTCTCTGATGATGATGGGGATGGATCCTGTTCCTGCACATAGCTGCACACAGTAACAGATGGGAGATCCCTGTATATCGCTGTCTCTGATGATGATGATGGGGATGGATCCTGTTCCTGCACATAGCTGCACACAGTAACAGATGGGAGATCCCTGTATATCGCTGTCTCTGATGATGATGGGGATGGATCCTGTTCCTGCACATAGCTGCGCACAGTAACAGATGGGAGATCCCTGTATATCGCTGTCTCTGATGATGATGATGGGGATGGATCCTGTTCCTGCACATAGCTGCACACAGTAACAGATGGGAGATCCCTGTATATCGCTGTCTCTGATGATGATGATGGGGATGGATCCTGTTCCTGCACATAGCTGCACACAGTAACAGATGGGAGATCCCTGTATATCGCTGTCTCTGATGATGATGATGGGGATGGATCCTGTTCCTGCACATAGCTGCACACAGTAACAGATGGGAGATCCCTGTATATCGCTGTCTCTGATGATGATGAGGGATGGATCCTGTTCCTGCACATAGCTGCACACAGTAACAGATGGGAGATCCCTGTATATCGCTGTCTCTGATGATGATGATGGGGATGGATCCTGTTCCTGCACATAGCTGCACACAGTAACAGATGGGAGATCCCTGTATATCGCTGTCTCTGATGATGATGGGGATGGATCCTGTTCCTGCACATAGCTGCACACAGTAACAGATGGGAGATCCCTGTATATCGCTGTCTCTGATGATGATGATGGGGAT
This sequence comes from Crinia signifera, assembly GCF_055691185.1. Classification (NCBI taxonomy): domain Eukaryota; kingdom Metazoa; phylum Chordata; class Amphibia; order Anura; family Myobatrachidae; genus Crinia; species Crinia signifera. Next base: position 27,967 of record NW_028142725.1, read on the forward strand.
GGATCCTGTTCCTGCACATAGCTGCGCACAGTAACAGATGGGAGATCCCTGTATATCGCTGTCTCTGATGATGATGGGGATGGATCCTGTTCCTGCACATAGCTGCGCACAGTAACAGATGGGAGATCCCTGTATATCGCTGTCTCTGATGATGATGATGGGGATGGATCCTGTTCCTGCACATAGCTGCACACAGTAACAGATGGGAGATCCCTGTATATCGCTGTCTCTGATGATGATGATGGGGATGGATCCTGTTCCTGCACATAGCTGCACACAGTAACAGATGGGAGATCCCTGTATATCGCTGTCTCTGATGATGATGATGGGGATGGATCCTGTTCCTGCACATAGCTGCGCACAGTAACAGATGGGAGATCCCTGTATATCGCTGTCTCTGATGATGATGAGGGGATGGATCCTGTTCCTGCACATAGCTGCACACAGTAACAGATGGGAGATCCCTGTATATCGCTGTCTCTGATGATGATGATGGGGATGGATCCTGTTCCTGCACATAGCTGCACACAGTAACAGATGGGAGATCCCTGTATATCGCTGTCTCTGATGATGATGGGGATGGATCCTGTTCCTGCACATAGCTGCACACAGTAACAGATGGGAGATCCCTGTATATCGCTGTCTCTGATGATGATGGGGATGGATCCTGTTCCTGCACATAGCTGCGCACAGTAACAGATGGGAGATCCCTGTATATCGCTGTCTCTGATGATGATGGGGATGGATCCTGTTCCTGCACATAGCTGCACACAGTAACAGATGGGAGATCCCTGTATATCGCTGTCTCTGATGATGATGATGGGGATGGATCCTGTTCCTGCACATAGCTGCACACAGTAACAGATGGGAGATCCCTGTATATCGCTGTCTCTGATGATGATGATGGGGATGGATCCTGTTCCTGCACATAGCTGCACACAGTAACAGATGGGAGATCCCTGTATATCGCTGTCTCTGATGATGATGGGGATGGATCCTGTTCCTGCACATAGCTGCACACAGTAACAGATGGGAGATCCCTGTATATCGCTGTCTCTGATGATGATGATGGGGATGGATCCTGTTCCTGCACATAGCTGCACACAGTAACAGATGGGAGATCCCTGTATATCGCTGTCTCTGATGATGATGATGGGGATGGATCCTGTTCCTGCACATAGCTGCACACAGTAACAGATGGGAGATCCCTGTATATCGCTGTCTCTGATGATGATGATGGGGATGGATCCTGTTCCTGCACATAGCTGCACACAGTAACAGATGGGAGATCCCTGTATATCGCTGTCTCTGATGATGATGGGGATGGATCCTGTTCCTGCACATAGCTGCACACAGTAACAGATGGGAGATCCCTGTATATCGCTGTCTCTGATGATGATGATGGGGATGGATCCTGTTCCTGCACATAGCTGCACACAGTAACAGATGGGAGATCCCTGTATATCGCTGTCTCTGATGATGATGGGGATGGATCCTGTTCCTGCACATAGCTGCACACAGTAACAGATGGGAGATCCCTGTATATCGCTGTCTCTGATGATGATGATGGGGATGGATCCTGTTCCTGCACATAGCTGCACACAGTAACAGATGGGAGATCCCTGTATATCGCTGTCTCTGATATGATGGGGATGGATCCTGTTCCTGCACATAGCTGCACACAGTAACAGATGGGAGATCCCTGTATATCGCTGTCTCTGATGATGATGGGGATGGATCCTGTTCCTGCACATAGCTGCACACAGTAACAGATGGGAGATCCCTGTATATCGCTGTCTCTGATGATGATGATGGGGATGGATCCTGTTCCTGCACATAGCTGCACACAGTAACAGATGGGAGATCCCTGTATATCGCTGTCTCTGATGATGATGATGGGGATGGATCCTGTTCCTGCACATAGCTGCACACAGTAACAGATGGGAGATCCCTGTATATCGCTGTGTCTCTGATGATGATGGGGATGGATCCTGTTCCTGCACATAGCTGCACACAGTAACAGATGGGAGATCCCTGTATATCGCTGTCTCTGATGATGATGGGGATGGATCCTGTTCCTGCACATAGCTGCACACAGTAACAGATGGGAGATCCCTGTATATCGCTGTCTCTGATGATGATGATGGGGATGGATCCTGTTCCTGCACATAGCTGCACACAGTAACAGATGGGAGATCCCTGTATATCGCTGTCTCTGATGATGATGATGGGGATGGATCCTGTTCCTGCACATAGCTGCACACAGTAACAGATGGGAGATCCCTGTATATCGCTGTCTCTGATGATGATGATGGGGATGGATCCTGTTCCTGCACATAGCTGCACACAGTAACAGATGGGAGATCCCTGTATATCGCTGTCTCTGATGATGATGGGGATGGATCCTGTTCCTGCACATAGCTGCACACAGTAACAGATGGGAGATCCCTGTATATCGCTGTCTCTGATGATGATGGGGATGGATCCTGTTCCTGCACATAGCTGCACACAGTAACAGATGGGAGATCCCTGTATATCGCTGTCTCTGATGATGATGGGGATGGATCCTGTTCCTGCACATAGCTGCACACAGTAACAGATGGGAGATCCCCTGTATATCGCTGTCTCTGATGATGATGATGGGGATGGATCCTGTTCCTGCACATAGCTGCACACAGTAACAGATGGGAGATCCCTGTATATCGCTGTCTCTGATGATGATGATGGGATGGATCCTGTTCCTGCACATAGCTGCACACAGTAACAGATGGGAGATCCCTGTATATCGCTGTCTCTGATGATGATGATGGGGATGGATCCTGTTCCTGCACATAGCTGCACACAGTAACAGATGGGAGATCCCTGTATATCGCTGTCTCTGATGATGATGATGGGATGGATCCTGTTCCTGCACATAGCTGCACACAGTAACAGATGGGAGATCCCTGTATATCGCTGTCTCTGATGATGATGGGGATGGATCCTGTTCCTGCACATAGCTGCACACAGTAACAGATGGGAGATCCCTGTATATCGCTGTCTCTGATGATGATGATGGGGATGGATCCTGTTCCTGCACATAGCTGCACACAGTAACAGATGGGAGATCCCTGTATATCGCTGTCTCTGATGATGATGATGGGGATGGATCCTGTTCCTGCACATAGCTGCACACAGTAACAGATGGGAGATCCCTGTATATCGCTGTCTCTGATGATGATGGGGATGGATCCTGTTCCTGCACATAGCTGCACACAGTAACAGATGGGAGATCCCTGTATATCGCTGTCTCTGATGATGATGGGGATGGATCCTGTTCCTGCACATAGCTGCACACAGTAACAGATGGGAGATCCCTGTATATCGCTGTCTCTGATGATGATGGGGGATGGATCCTGTTCCTGCACATAGCTGCACACAGTAACAGATGGGAGATCCCTGTATATCGCTGTCTCTGATGATGATGATGGGGATGGATCCTGTTCCTGCACATAGCTGCACACAGTAACAGATGGGAGATCCCTGTATATCGCTGTCTCTGATGATGATGGGGATGGATCCTGTTCCTGCACATAGCTGCACACAGTAACAGATGGGAGATCCCTGTATATCGCTGTCTCTGATGATGATGGGGATGGATCCTGTTCCTGCACATAGCTGCACACAGTAACAGATGGGAGATCCCTGTATATCGCTGTCTCTGATGATGATGGGGATGGATCCTGTTCCTGCACATAGCTGCACACAGTAACAGATGGGAGATCCCTGTATATCGCTGTCTCTGATGATGATGATGGGGATGGATCCTGTTCCTGCACATAGCTGCACACAGTAACAGATGGGAGATCCCTGTATATCGCTGTCTCTGATGATGATGATGGGGATGGATCCTGTTCCTGCACATAGCTGCACACAGTAACAGATGGGAGATCCCTGTATATCGCTGTCTCTGATGATGATGGGGATGGATCCTGTTCCTGCACATAGCTGCACACAGTAACAGATGGGAGATCCCTGTATATCGCTGTCTCTGATGATGATGATGGGGATGGATCCTGTTCCTGCACATAGCTGCACACAGTAACAGATGGGAGATCCCTGTATATCGCTGTCTCTGATGATGATGGGGATGGATCCTGTTCCTGCACATAGCTGCACACAGTAACAGATGGGAGATCCCTGTATATCGCTGTCTCTGATGATGATGGGGATGGATCCTGTTCCTGCACATAGCTGCACACAGTAACAGATGGGAGATCCCTGTATATCGCTGTCTCTGATGATGATGATGGGGATGGATCCTGTTCCTGCACATAGCTGCACACAGTAACAGATGGGAGATCCCTGTATATCGCTGTCTCTGATGATGATGGGGGATGGATCCTGTTCCTGCACATAGCTGCACACAGTAACAGATGGGAGATCCCTGTATATCGCTGTCTCTGATGATGATGGGGATGGATCCTGTTCCTGCACATAGCTGCACACAGTAACAGATGGGAGATCCCTGTATATCGCTGTCTCTGATGATGATGAGGGATGGATCCTGTTCCTGCACATAGCTGCACACAGTAACAGATGGGAGATCCCTGTATATCGCTGTCTCTGATGATGATGGGGATGGATCCTGTTCCTGCACATAGCTGCGCACAGTAACAGATGGGAGATCCCTGTATATCGCTGTCTCTGATGATGATGATGGGGATGGATCCTGTTCCTGCACATAGCTGCACACAGTAACAGATGGGAGATCCCTGTATATCGCTGTCTCTGATGATGATGGGGATGGATCCTGTTCCTGCACATAGCTGCACACAGTAACAGATGGGAGATCCCTGTATATCGCTGTCTCTGATGATGATGGGGATGGATCCTGTTCCTGCACATAGCTGCACACAGTAACAGATGGGAGATCCCTGTATATCGCTGTCTCTGATGATGATGATGGGGATGGATCCTGTTCCTGCACATAGCTGCACACAGTAACAGATGGGAGATCCCTGTATATCGCTGTCTCTGATGATGATGGGGATGGATCCTGTTCCTGCACATAGCTGCACACAGTAACAGATGGGAGATCCCTGTATATCGCTGTCTCTGATGATGATGGGGATGGATCCTGTTCCTGCACATAGCTGCACACAGTAACAGATGGGAGATCCCTGTATATCGCTGTCTCTGATGATGATGAGGATGGATCCTGTTCCTGCACATAGCTGCACACAGTAACAGATGGGAGATCCCTGTATATCGCTGTCTCTGATGATGATGGGGATGGATCCTGTTCCTGCACATAGCTGCACACAGTAACAGATGGGAGATCCCTGTATATCGCTGTCTCTGATGATGATGGGGATGGATCCTGTTCCTGCACATAGCTGCACACAGTAACAGATGGGAGATCCCTGTATATCGCTGTCTCTGATGATGATGGGGATGGATCCTGTTCCTGCACATAGCTGCACACAGTAACAGATGGGAGATCCCTGTATATCGCTGTCTCTGATGATGATGGGGATGGATCCTGTTCCTGCACATAGCTGCACACAGTAACAGATGGGAGATCCCTGTATATCGCTGTCTCTGATGATGATGAATGGGATGGATCCTGTTCCTGCACATAGCTGCACACAGTAACAGATGGGAGATCCCTGTATATCGCTGTCTCTGATGATGATGATGGGGATGGATCCTGTTCCTGCACATAGCTGCACACAGTAACAGATGGGAGATCCCTGTATATCGCTGTCTCTGATGATGATGGGGATGGATCCTGTTCCTGCACATAGCTGCACACAGTAACAGATGGGAGATCCCTGTATATCGCTGTCTCTGATGATGATGGGGATGGATCCTGTTCCTGCACATAGCTGCACACAGTAACAGATGGGAGATCCCTGTATATCGCTGTCTCTGATGATGATGGGGATGGATCCTGTTCCTGCACATAGCTGCACACAGTAACAGATGGGAGATCCCTGTATATCGCTGTCTCTGATGATGATGATGGGGATGGATCCTGTTCCTGCACATAGCTGCACACAGTAACAGATGGGAGATCCCTGTATATCGCTGTCTCTGATGATGATGGGGATGGATCCTGTTCCTGCACATAGCTGCACACAGTAACAGATGGGAGATCCCTGTATATCGCTGTCTCTGATGATGATGGGGATGGATCCTGTTCCTGCACATAGCTGCACACAGTAACAGATGGGAGATCCCTGTATATCGCTGTCTCTGATGATGATGGGGATGGATCCTGTTCCTGCACATAGCTGCACACAGTAACAGATGGGAGATCCCTGTATATCGCTGTCTCTGATGATGATGATGGGGATGGATCCTGTTCCTGCACATAGCTGCACACAGTAACAGATGGGAGATCCCTGTATATCGCTGTCTCTGATGATGATGGGGATGGATCCTGTTCCTGCACATAGCTGCACACAGTAACAGATGGGAGATCCCTGTATATCGCTGTCTCTGATGATGATGGGGATGGATCCTGTTCCTGCACATAGCTGCACACAGTAACAGATGGGAGATCCCTGTATATCGCTGTCTCTGATGATGATGGGGATGGATCCTGTTCCTGCACATAGCTGCACACAGTAACAGATGGGAGATCCCTGTATATCGCTGTCTCTGATGATGATGATGGGGATGGATCCTGTTCCTGCACATAGCTGCACACAGTAACAGATGGGAGATCCCTGTATATCGCTGTCTCTGATGATGATGAGGGATGGATCCTGTTCCTGCACATAGCTGCACACAGTAACAGATGGGAGATCCCTGTATAT